>NW_013670716.1:53499-67009 GCF_000517525.1 Limulus polyphemus | reverse complement strand
GCATTTGAGGCATATAATACTTTATGAATTTCAAAAAGGGAACTCTACAGCCGAAGCAACTCGAAATGTTCATTCAGCTTATGGAGAAGAATGCCTGAATGAAAAAACTTGCAGAAGATGGTTTGCAAAATTCAGAAGTGGATATTTCAGCCTTGAAGATGAAGACCGAACAGGACATCCAGTTGAGTTTGATGATGTGCTCCTTGTGGCATCACTTGAAGAAAATCCTGCAGTATCAGTTGAAGAATTGGCAATGAAGCTGGGTTCAAACCATACAACTGTTCATCGTCATCTTCAACAACTTGGAAAGGTTCCTAAACTTGGAAAATGGGTGCCTCATCAATTGTCTGAAGTGAACCGCAAATCGCGAGTTGAGATCTGCTCTTCTCTTCATTCTCGTGACCTTATCTCTCCCTTTTTGGATAGATTTGTGACTGGTGATGAAAAATGGATTTTTTATCAAAATGTTAAACGTCATAGGCAGTGGCTTAGTAATAGGGAAAAGGCCCAACCACAACCAAAAATGGAACTTCATGCGAAGAAGGTTCTTCTCTCTATGCAGGTCTTTTTTCTTTAAAGCCATGTTCAAATGCTCTAATTGCTGACAACAGACTTGAGCATTGATTGTCGCATTAGTTGGCAGCAACTCAAAGTGAATAATTCCTTTGCAATCCCACCATGATGAAACACCACTCCTCTTCGATTCACTAAAAGGACAATGCACGACCCCACACTGCAAAAATCATGTCCCAGAAGATTGAAGAACTTGGTTGGGAGAAAATTCCTCATCCGCCTTATTCTTCCAATCTTGCTCCTTCAGACTACCATTTGTTCCGTAGCTTACTGAATCATTTGGATGGATTAACTCACACAAGCCAAGAGGAGATCGAAACTGACATTTCGGAGTTCTTCTCTTCGAAACCGAAAGAGTTTTTTAGTAGTGGGATTAAAAAGCTTGTAAGTAAATGGAAAGAAGTCATAGATAATCATGGAAACTACATTGATGATTAAATTTCAGTAAAATGTAAGATTTGATCACTCGTTTTCTTTATTTAAAATCCGGAGAGAACTTATGGGATGACCTGATTAAAAAAAAGCATTTCCAACTAGTACAACGGTGTTTAAATGGCTTCTACAATTCTGTGATGCTTGAATGGCTTCGAAGAGCTTCTATTAGAGGGTGGAAATCTCGACTTTCAAAAATTAACGTAAAAATAGCCCTGCAACCTTCACAGGAGTTTGTTTACTTGCTGTGCCTAGATTTTGGAGTTGTATATCTAGCGATTTTTTGCTGTAGGCTTTAATGCTTGAAAGGCTTTGAAGAGCTTATTCTGGTAGTGAAGAAGAACTTAGAATATTTTAGAGGATGGAAATCTCGACTTTAAAAAATTAACGTAAAAATAGCCCTACAACCTTCACAGGAGTTTGTTTAGTTTCTGTGCCTAGATTTTGGCATTGTATATCTAGCCATTTTTGCTATAGGCTTTAATGCTTGAATGGCTTCGAAGAGAAACTTGACCAGTAGCAATGAAAAAGCTAATAAAATTTATCTTTCAATAATCAACATATAATTAGGCTTATGATCTGTGCAGGAGTTTTTTAGTAGGTTTTTCCCAGATTTGAATAAAATATTCATAGCCGTTTTTTCTGTAGAATTGTGAAACAATAATAATATGAAGAACAAATGGATGAATTTTGAATTTTGTCTAACAATCGGAAAATCAACTTTTTTCTTAATATCAATATTTTAGCATCCTTAGCTGTTGATATAGAAGATATTGATTGCTGTTTCAAGAACAAGTCTGTTTTTAAGATGGTTTTTACCCGTGTGTTCTATTAAAATTATTGTGAAATTCCTCGGCGATCCTTATTATGAACCACTATCGTAGTTCATAATGCAGGTCGAAAAGTTGTCTGGCACAGCCTGGCAAGTTGCTTGATAGGAAAGAATACTTCTATGTTTCCTGCTATGGAATGATTTGATCATATACTAACTTAATATCTGTCCACAGTATATGTGTAGTAGTAAGTACAAGAGCAAATCCTCAATAGCTGTGGCACTTGAAATTCTTTTAGGTAGGATTATAGTAAATTAATCTATGAGACCTTTTTATTAGCTATATTTTTGTGCGCCAGCAATACTAAGCGTGGGGCGCGAGTATACACAATTAAATTTTATCACTCATCAGGTTCTCTACCAGCCTACCCTCAATCGAAATTATTTTAGTCAGGATTAGCGTAAATTAATTTATAAGACCTTGGGTGTGGTCAAATACATCAGTGGAAAGGGTTTGATCTCCTTGGTCCAAAACTGTAATTAAATCTCAAATTGGTCAAGAGATGAAGGAGCTATAAGCTAAAAGTTTGTACTTGAAAAAAATATTGACTCAGAGCCGTTCTATGAGCCGCTGTGCCGTGTCTAATAATAATGCTTTGATAATACTACTGACTTAATAAGATGTCTGTGATTATATATGTGTAATAATTTTTGAAGCCTGTTTTGTTAAACATTGAGGTATGACAGTACTTCCCCCCCATAATATTGTTGAGAACATATTAGTAGACAAGCGAATGAAAAGGTGCATGAAAACACCTGGAATTGTATCTCAACTCTATCACAAAGAACATCCAGATGACAAGGTGGTCAACTGGAATTGTTTCTCAAATCTATCATAAGGAACATCCAAATGACAAGATGGTCAACTGGTATTGTTTCTCAATTCTATCATAAGGAACATCCAGATGACAAGATGGTCAACTGGTATTGTTTCTCAATTCTATCATAAGGAACATCCAGATGACAAGATGGTCAACTGGTATTGTTTCTCAATTCTATCATAAGGAACATCCAGATGACAAGATGGTCAACTGGTATTGTTTCTCAATTCTATCATAAGGAACATCCTGATGACAAGATGGTGAACTGGTATTGTTTCTCAACTCTATCATAAGGAACATCCAGATGACAAGATGGTCAACTGGTATTGTTTCTCAATTCTATCACAAGGAACATCCAGATGACAAGGTGGTCAACTGGAATTGTTTCTCAAATCTATCACAAGAAACATCCTGATGACAAGGTGGTCAACTGGAATTGTTTCTCAACTCTATCATAAGGAACATCCAGATGACAAGGTGGTCAACTGGATGTTCCTTATGACAACAGCTTTGTTGCTTATCCATTTTATTCCCCTATCCCCACGCACCAGAAATTTGCCAACTCCTCCCTTGAGAATCCTAATTTTATTTACTGAGAGCTCTTATTTATATTAAAAATGTAACTATCATCAGTAATAGCAAAATGAAAGTACATAATTTGCCTAGTTATATATATATATACCTGGAGGTGGTTTATTGGTACTTGATGGGTTTTCTGATGTCATTGTTGGGAGTTGAGTCGTTGTGCTACTGATTGGTCTAGGCGTTGAGATGGAGACTTCACACTGAACATTTTGGGGCCAATCACAAATCAACTGTGCATTATTCCAGTGTAGTCCAGCAGGGCAAGGTCTTCTGTGCCACGTTCCGTGGGCGCAATGGTAGTAATAAGCACAGGAGTCAGGATCAACCTTGAATCTCTCATGGCCACATCCTAATACAGAATCTTGTGATACCATCCAAAATTTAGATCAACTCTTGCCCCATTTTAAAATCTTATGTTATATTGATAAAGACCATACCAAACTAAGAAGATACTATTATCTTATTTTTGTCTTTTTCAAAAGTATCCGAAGTTTGTTTTAAATATATTAAGCACTCGCATAACAACAAGTATGTTGTGGGGTATCATTATATCTATAATGTACTGATGTGTTAGTATATTAAGGAAGTATTGATGTTCAGATACTCAAGTTGCATAAGGTCACTTGATGAAAGAAACAATGAATCACGTTAAAACAAGTCCTAATTTAAAAAATAATAATTCCATTAATTTTGTAACACTACACCAGTTTTAATAAACAAATATTCAGTCCTTCCCACTTTCATGCTACAATGTTATATATTAATAAGTATTATGTGCATTGTTAGTTTAGTAGGATGTAGGACTAACCTAAATTTCTAGACTTCGTGTGATGTTATTGGGATTATGGCCGAAAATATAGCTAACAGTTAGATAACCTAGCTAATGAAACAAAGCATTCTAAGTATTATAAACAATAACTAATGAGCAGTATATTAAATTAGCTATATTCATTACTGGATTAATTTAGTTCTCATCTGCGTAAATAGCTTGCTTTGATCAGAAGCTATGTTGTTATTGTTTTTTTTTTCATAATTTAGACGTGCGTATTGTTGTTTGACAAGATGGATGTTTGAAGTCAGATGATAAGTGCGTGGCTTAACGCCTGAAATTTTCTCCACAGTTTTGGGACAACATGTGCGATATAAAATGAGAGCTGGGCTAGAGTAGATTATTTTCGACTTTTGAATCTGTTAGTAAGTCACACTGATTCTATGAATTAATTAAAATAGTAAGTTTGCTAACCAGTGGATACGTCCGTCGTAAATTACTGAGAGACAATTGCTTATGTTAGTTTGTACATTTTGTGTCTGCGACCTAGAGATACAAGAAGTACTGTACGTAAGAGAAATTTGCAAATAAACGAAAAGATTTGACTTGCGTTTACTGTGAATTTAGGCCTAACAACAAGTCTTAGTTAAGATAATTTGTAGGACTTGTAGTCAAAGAAAAGTAAACTGCTTTCATTGTAATATAGTCTGAAAGAAACCATTACAACAATGTTAATCTTCTACTTGACAATAATAATAATAAAAAACGTAGTATAAACGGCATTTAAGAAAAAAGACGAAAACTGTAAAACACTAGCGCTTTTGACAGGTCTACCTGTCCTTTTTAGGGGTAAGAGCAGGTATATCTTAGAACTTGCCTTAATATTTATATCAATTCTAAACGAAACTAAGCTTCATAAAATAATATTGGATACGTAAAGATATGAATTAAGGTGGCTTAAGCTGATAAAGTCATCCTCAGTTCTTTGAATACGAAATTTAAATTTAGAATATTAACTTTAATCGGTAACTTACCAGAAGAGGGATCTGTAGTAGCAGAAGTTCCGGGCGATGTTTGCACTGTATTTGGTGAAGAGGTTGTTTTGGGTGGTGTCATGGTACTTGACGACAGTGGAGAACATTGAACCAGACTTTTTCGGTTACAAACGCCATTTTTTTCATCAAAAAATAAGCCAGTCGCACATTGAAAAGTAATTCTTGACCTACCTACACATACGTAATAGCGGGAACAGTCTATTGGATCAACAAAATACCCTTTCCGAGGGCAAGACAGGGAGTCATTTCGAAATAGCAACTGACTGGATGAGCACACTACGTGTTCAGGCCAGTCACAACTACCCGTATTTTCATTAAAGTATAGGCCATCTGAACATTGCATATGGACGATTTTAACACCTTTACAATGGTAAAATCTGGAACAATCAAAAGAATCTTTGAAGTTTCCATCACGTGAACACTGAAACTGACCAAATGTGGAGTCTCCACCTAAAAGTGTGGTAACAAAAATAGGTTATAATTACGTTTAAAGTGTATAGAAGTTCAAGTACTACCTATAAGCAACAATGAAGTAAAATCATTTTTACAAGAAAAACATACTTTAAAGATCGCATGTAACTTTCTCGAAAAAAAGTGCACTTGTTTTTTTATTTGTCACAAATTGGTGAACAACTCTATCAGTACACTTTCCAGCTAACAGTGAGCAGTCAAAACAGTATTGAATAACTAAAAAATGTAATAAAATCGCTTGCTTTGAGAATTAAAATCATCAATTATCACGGATATGATTTACTCCAATTTTCAGTCAGAAGAACGATTCCCACTTTGTATTTAAAAGTTTGAATTACCGCATTTACTCCAATTTTCCAATCACAAGAACGACTCCCAGTTTGTATATTATAGTTTGAATAACCGGATTTACTCCAATTTTTCAATCACAAGAACGACTCCCAGTTTGTATATTATAGTTTGAATAACCGGATTTACTCCAATTTTTCAATCACAAGAACGACTCCCAGTTTGTATTTGGTAATTTAAAGCTTCCTTAGTATCCACAATAATTTTTTAGTGAGTTTTAATTTGAAAAACTTCATTCTTTGTGTGGAAAAGTTTTGTTAGGTGTTAATCGTTATTCGAAGATGTTAAACATAATTTTAGCCTAACATAACAATTAACAACATTAACAGTATTATTCATTTAACCAAACATAACAATTAACAACATTAACAGTGCTATTTATTTAACCAAATATAACAATATTAACAGTATTATTCATTTAGCCAAACATAACAATTAACAATATTAAGAGTATTATTCATTTAGCCAAACATAACAATTAACAACATTAACAGTATTATTCATATAGGATAAACTTTGTGTTCTGTTGTTTCAACATTGAAAATGATAAATAAAGTAACACGATTAATCATATAATACACGTACTTCCTAAATTATCAACTGATGTAATACACGTACTTCCTAAATTATCAACTGATGTAATACACGTACTTCCTAAATTATCAACTGATGTAATACACGTACTTCCTAAATTATCAACTGATATAATACTCGTACTTCCTAAATTATCAACTGATGTCTAACGTTTTCTTACATTTCGAAACGTATCCACACAACTTTAACTAAAAACCGAAATAATATAAGTGATAGTTGAACCTATTCTCTTTTAATCCAAGTATTTATTTTTATTTCACCAAAATATATCAACGTTAAAATACTACAATTACAAAAAAAATGCCCCCTGAAGGCCCAGCGATAAGTCTGAGGGCTTATAACGCTAAACATCTGTAGTTGGCACAACATAAATAGTCCTTGTGTAGCTTTGTGCTAATAACAAACAAACAAAACGACGAGAAGTAATTGACTTTAAGGAGTCATAATAACCTTCATCTTTAGGACGTTATAATCACTTTTGCCGTTTTTAAAGTGCTTATAAATGAAGTAATTTGGTGTATTAATATACCTATGAAAAAACTGCCATCTTGTGAAGTGTTTAATATGTTACTTAAATTTTCACGGGGGGGGGGGGGATTGGCCTGCGATTATTTTTAATAATTTGAAAGTCAACCGATGGCCATTAAAACATAAATGGTCCCTCCCTAAAATCCAGGGTTAGATTACCCTCGATGGACAGAGTGCAGATAGCTCACGGTGTAGCTTTCCGCTAAAAAAAAAAAAAAAGCACGGAAATAAAAGAACAATCCATGGGATTCACTGACACCTGAAATTCAGTGAAGGTTCATTTCAAAACCAAATAATTCTTCTGTTAGTGTTTGAAGAACAGGAAAAACTATTTTTTGGCCCTACCATTTAGTTAAATTACTTACTGTTACGTTTTCTCAGTCTTGCTGCTAATATCTCCCTGTAGTAAACGTAAAAAGACTAGGAAAGTCAAACCATTCTTCTCAGCGACAAAGAATTCCGAAAACAATTCTGATGCCATTTTAGTCTTAACACAAAATCAGTAACATTGACTGAACTACAATGCAGTTATAGCTAGCGTGGTAAACACAGTGGTCCTGATATATACGGTGTTAAAGCATTGGTTAAAAATAAAATAATAATAATAAAATCGGAGGGAAGAAGACAGTTTGTCCAAATACAAACAAAATCATCTTGCTAATTTCACTTTCTTCAAGAGATAAATAAATATTTTTTTTTACCTGTACACTATTTTAATTCTATATAAATACATTTAAAAAGATTTAAAATACCAAGAGCGAGCCACTTACTTTTGAAACATAGCACCACCAAAACTAACAGTCCATGGAGAGCAGCCATTACACGGAACATTGGATAGGTCATGTCTTCTCAGAACGTTGAAGTCTCTGTTACTTTTCCTGCCTAATGTGAAAAAAAAATGAAATGTTTTAATTAAAACAAATTTAAATCGAAACAGACGAACTAAATTATAAATCCCGTTCTAAAATTTTGTTTCTCAAAAAAAAATGTTCAAGTCCAGCTCCAAAACACACAGGATTTCAGTTCTCTTCTAACACTGTTAAAACTAAAACACACATACACAGGATTTCAGAAGAGAACTGAAATCCTGTGTGTGTGTTTTAGTTTTTACAGTGTTAGAAGAGAACTAACACTGTAAAAACTAAAACACACACACACAGGATTTCAGTTCTCTTCTAACACTGTAAAAACTAAAACACACACACACAGGATTTCAGGTCTTATAGTTTTTACAGTGTTAGAAGAGAACTGAAATCCTGTGTGTGTGTTCTAGTTTTTACAGTGTTAGAAGAGAACTGAAATCCTGTGTGTGTTTTAGTTTTTACAGTGTTAGAAGAGAACTGAAATCCTGTGTGTGTGTTTTAGTTTTTACAGTGTTAGAAGAGAACTGAAATCCTAAGTGTGTGTGTGTGTTTTAGTTTTTACAATGTTAGAAGAGAACTGAAATCCTGTGTGTGTAACACTGTAAAAACTAAAACACACACACAGGATTTCAGTTCTCTTCTAACACTGTAAAAACTAAAACACACACAGGATTTCAGTTCTCTTCTAACACTGTAAAAACTAAACACACACACAGGATTTCAGTTCTCTTCTAACATTGTAAAAACTAAAACACACACAGGATTTCAGTTCTCTTCTAACACTGTTAAAACTGGACACTGGTTCTTTCTAACATTACTAGATTAGACTGTTTGAATAGTGAACAAAGTAAACTTATAAGTTTGTTCGAACAATAACAGATAATTTGTAGTAATGTGAAACTCAAGTCGAATGATATGTTTATACGATGAATAATTGAAATAATGTTCAAGCCTCCCAGTGGCACAGTGGTATGTCTGCGAACTTATATTGCTAGAAACCGGGTTTCGATACCCGTGGTGTAGCTTTGTGCTTAATAACAAAAACTAACGTTCAAACTATGGTATAGTTAAATAAACAATATTTCTCAGAGATGACTAGTCTGATTAAACAATGAATAAATAGCTAAGTTACAAACCTGACTAAATGTATTTCTTTTCGGTTCCAACAGTTAGTGGTTACTTAGTGACCAACAACACTCTGTAAACCTCTGCATTATGGGATATTTATATATATAGCAATGGTTCCGGTGCCATTGACACTTGCTGGAATATCTTAGCGTTCACTCTTTCCGCTCAGATTCTTCAGGTTCTTATAAATTCCAATAATGGTGTTTCCTCTTTGCTTCTCCCATTATTTAGTAGCCATGTATTTGCACAAAGTGTCTCATAAAAAAAAATCCGCCCAACATTGGCGTCTCAAGGGGCCGTCCATTCTTTAGTCACTGGTAAATTACCATGAACTTAACGATACTGTCTTATTCAGAGGCTGAAATGTTAAAACTGGTTCATGATTTTTATACGTTTGGGATAAAATTATCCATGATAGATTTAACAACAAACCGTTTACAAAAAAAAAAGTTTTTAAAGGGCGTAAATTTATTACGAAAGAAATTCAATAATAATTCACAATAACTGGCTCTCCAGTGGCACAGCGGTATGTCTGCGGACTTACAACGCTAGAAACCGGGTTTCGATACCCGTGGTGGGCAGAGCATAGATAGCCCATTGTGTAGCTTTGTGCTTAATTCCAAACAAACAAACACAATAACTGTCCCCCCTCCCGTGTATCAGCAATAAGTTTGCGGACTTAAAACACTAAAATTTAGATTTCGATACCTGTGTTTAATACAGCAGAGATAGCCTATCGTGTAGCTTTGTGCTTAACTACAAACAAACGAACAAACTTATGGGTTTGTTTCTAATAACGAGAAAATATCCACTAAGAAAAGTAAAACAAAGCGAGCGATGACTTGTTGATTATATTTCAACAACCGCTGATCTGAAACTGTAGAACTTGATTAAAACGTGCTTTTGCTGTTTATTATTATAATTAAGTATGAAAAAAGTCCAATTAAAGAGTTTTGTTTTGTTGATTTTCGCGCAAACCTACCCAAGGGCTACCTTCGATAGCCGTCCCTAATTTTGAAGAATAGAGGGAAGACATCTTGGATAACTCCTTACCAATGAAAAATGGGATCGATCGTAATATTATAACACCCCACGTCTGAAAGGGCGAACGTATTAGGTGACAGGATTCAATCCCGCAACCCACAGCTTGCGAGTCGAGTGCTCTAACCACTAGACCATGGCAGTACCCTTTTGCAGAGAAAAGCATTGATTTGGAGCCCCAAAAATCTGCCTATCGGTGACTGATAGAACTATTCTTGCTTTCATGGTATTATTTTGTTCCCATACGCATTAACTACTAAATAATAAAACAGGACGTTAACCGCGTTTTTACGACAAGCTTTAATTGTTAAATAAGACTTTTAATAAGTTAACAACCAGTCTTTCAAATAAAATAAAGATTTATCTTCTGTTGAGTTGTCTCTGGCAATAATTTTACTAATTATGAACGTGTGGACTTTACAGACTTAGAATGTAAACCACACGTTCATGAAAAACTTGGTTTACATTCTAAGTCTGTAAAGTCCACACGTTCATGAAAAACTTGGACTTTACAGACTTAGGATGTAAACTAAATTTTTCATTATCATGCGATAACTTGAGCGCTACAAATATTGTGTTTGTTTTTAGAGCAAAGCCACATTGGGCCATCTGCTGTGTCCATCGGACCCCTGATTTTAGCGTTGTAAGTCTGTTAACATACCGCTGTACCACGGGGGACCCAAATCCCCTGACAGAATACTTTGGCCAATAAAATACGGATAAATTCCATAACTATGACAAATTTCATAACTGATTAATTATTACTGTCCCATGCTTGCAATATTCCTTAAAATCACGTGGTAAATCATGTTCAGATAAAAAAATACAACTTTTTATATATTATTTTGTAATTACAAATAAAAATCGAGATATTTCAACGGTCCCAATATTGTGTATGCGCATTTCACAAAGCACAAATCGCCCTGCAGGCAGATGATCTAAACTAACTAGCTGAATAACCTCTAAAACTTCTCTTGCGCTCACGTGAACCCTGTGGAACGATAAGTGTCAATGAGAAGGTCACTTCTGTCATTCCAAGAACACGAAATACAAAGATGGCGTATCCTACAATGCCTGTTTTCCACTCATCGTGTTTGCCCCCCCCCCCCCTCCCAGTGGCACAGCGCTATGTCTGTGGACTTACAACGCTAGAAACCGGGTTTCGATACCCGTGGTGGGCAGAGCGCAGAAAGCCCATTGTGTAGCTTTGTGCTTAATTTCAAACAAACAAACAAAGGCTAGTTGAGAAACCGGTAGGGGATATTATATTGTCAACTAGTTTTCAGTCGACATTCAATGAATACGTCAATGTTTGTTTTCTCCAGATGTTTTCATTATTATCATTAAATTAACAATAAAGTTTTCATATTTTATTACAGACAGCTTAAGAGCTCATAACGGTAAAATTCAGGATTCAATCCCCACGTCGGACACAACATAGATAGTCCATTGCGTTGCTTTGTGCTGAAATAAACAAACACATCTGATTTATTTACAACAGAAAGTTAAACGTAAACCAATTTAAATCAAACATGCTTTTATTCGTGCAATTTGAATTTCTGATTTAGTGTCTTAGTGAGAATATAAATCTTAATATAAATTTAACATAAACCGACGTGTGGGATTGCGATGTCGCGGCCATTTTGGACGATTTTAATGTTTCTCTATTCCGAAGCGTTTATATTCATAAGAATATTATCTTGCTATTTTCAAATATTTCTGTTTGCGGTTGACAACTTGAGGATCTGCAGGGGTTCCCCACTCCGCCGGACGTTCCACAACTAGCAAACATTCCAAGAACTGAAGAGGAAGACATCTTTAAGGACATTCACTTTTCGCCAGCCAGAACAAAGAACTTTAAAGCCGATTAATTCTGTGCAAGACACCACTCTTATACCACACATCAAGTACTTATTAAGTGTCATCGTATTAGTTCGGTTTAAACGTTTTTTTTCTTTCCTCTGTTCGTTCGCAACTGTTATTTTAGAGGTTATAAAATGTAGCAACACTAACTGAAAATTGAGGTTATTATACCGAATAACGTCTGTTTTCCCCAGTTAAATGAATTATTCCCAAAATATTTTCAGCATATTTTGTCCTCGTTGTTATCGCAAAAGACTCCATCTGAGAACAATCTTGCTTTTTTTTAAAACTTATATATTACATAGAGCAACTTTTCCCAACCGGTAGTTCGCGGTTTGAGAGATAATTCTGAGGGGTTTGCGAGAAACATTTGGTAATGGCGTCTTTTTCACTTTCCTGGTCCTACAGTTCTTACTACGGTTTTAATATCCTTCCAATTTAGTAAAATGTTTATGGAAGGAAATAGCTTGATTCCGAGCCAGATTTAAGACTATATCTCCCTCTTTTTGGGCCGAACTTTCAAGCACTGTGTTCTTAAAGACAGGTTCAGAAGTCTTATTAATTATAGTTCAATGTTTTGTTTTCAGTTCTTTTTAACATGTTTCAAGAAAAATATTGCAAACGTGTTACATACTATGTGTTACAGAACCTTTTTACTTTCAATAAATTCAAAATTTATTACTGCTTAAAAGGGGTTCGCCGCGAAAACTATTATTACTCAAGGGGTTCGCGAATAGATAAAAGTTGGGGTAACGGTAAAATTAATTGGGGATTCAATTTCCACGTCGGAATACAGCGTAGATAGCCTTCAATTCCCACGTCGGAATATAGCGCATATAGCCTTCAATTCCCACGTCGGAATATAGCGTAGATAGCCTTCAATTCCCACGTCGGAATATAGCGCAGATAGCCTTCAATTCCCACGTCGGAATATAGCGCAGATAGCCTTCAATTCCCACGTCGGAATATAGCGCAGATAGCCTTCAATTCCCACGTCGGAATATAGCGTAGATAGCCCATTGTATTACTTTGAATTGAAATAAACAAACAATAATATTTTTTATATAACAGAAATACTTTAAACCGATGAAAATTAATCATGCTTTTATTTAACGTCTCGTTTAACGTCTTATTGAGAAAAGAGTGTAATATTATGTTTGCAACGTTTCGCCGAGTTAACCTAACATCATGAGGTTGTAGTAGCGGTGCAGGGTTAGCCTGATGAAACGTTTCAACCATTGATGTTATATTCCATGCATCCGATAACATATAAATGTTTAACTTTCACATAACACATTAGTCCACCCTCTCCAGTGTCTCAACGGTAAGTCTGCAGGCTTACAACGCTAAAAATCGGGTTTCGATACCCGTGGTATTTGGGGTAACAATGAATGTTGAATGTTTTTCTGTCCCAAAACATTTATTTTAATAGCATAGAAAAGATCTCTCTATGATCCAGACATAACTACAAAATCTACAGCGTTGTGTGAAATATAATATTTTCAGAATAAGTCAGTAAAAGCCAAATTTCATAAAGATTTCTCTATGATCCAGACAGAACTACAAAATCTACAGCGTTGTGTGAAATATAATATTTTCAGTATAAG
>NW_013670716.1:52007-52664 GCF_000517525.1 Limulus polyphemus | reverse complement strand
CCATCTCATAACGACTATATAGACACTTGGTATATGTACAATGTCTTCCATCTCATAACGACTATATAGACACTTGGTATATGTACAATGTCTTCCATCTCATAACGACTATATAGACACTTGGTATATGTACAATGTCCTTGACTTTCTGATATCTCTAACGTTAGACGCCAGCTTATCTATGACCCAATTGATCTCTTGATATCTGTAACGTTAGACGCCAGCTTATCTATGATACATTTGACCTCCTGACATCTCTAACGTTAGATGTCAGCTTATCTATGACACAAATGACCTCTTGATATCTGTAACGTTAGACGCCAGCTTATCTATGACACATTTGACCTCCTTGACATCTCTAACGTTAGACGCCAGCTTATCTATGGCACATTTGACCTCCTGACATCTCTAACGTTAGACGCCAGCTTATCTATGACATAATTGACCTCCTGACATCTCTAACGTTAGACGCCAGCTTATCTATGACACATTTGACCTCCTGACATCTCTAACGTTAGACGCCAGCTTATCTATGACATAATTGACCTCTTGATATCTGTAACGTTAGACGCCAGCTTATCTATGACACATTTGACCTTCTGACATCTCTAACGTTAGACGCCAGCTTATCTATGACACATTTGACCTCCTGACATC
>NW_013670716.1:48951-51007 GCF_000517525.1 Limulus polyphemus | reverse complement strand
ATCTCTAACGTTAGACGCCAGCTTATCTATGACACATTTGACCTCCTGACATCTCTAACGTTAGACGCCAGCTTATCTATGACACATTTGACCTCCTGACATCTCTAACGTTAGACGCCAGCTTATCTATGACACAATTGACCTCTTGAAATGTGTAACGTTAGACGCCAGCTTATCTATGACACATTTGACCTCCTGACATCTCTAACGTTAGACGCCGGCTTATCTATGACACAATTGACTTCCTGATATCTCTAACGTTAGATATTGTTTTTTTTACGTAAAGATAGAACAATATTATGCAATTTCTGAAAGGTGTTGAGGTTTAGAGTTAACCCTAGTTGTTTTTCCCAGTATAATTTCAGCTAAAGAAAACTTATTATTCCTTCTCGTATTTGTTTCCGTCTTAATTGTTTTAGATAACTATCTATTATTAGTCTTTGTTTTTTTTTTGTTCTTTTATTTGTCGGTGCAATATCTCACAATATGATATGTATGTTGTTTACAACCCGAGGATCTAGTCCCGACTTTTATAAACCCGGAAGGTGATTGCTGAGCCACTAGGGGACTCGTTATTCAGTTGTATCTCTTGTAACACTGTGGAAATGTCTTAATATTCGCCATAAAAAAATAAAGTGGATTTTATTCATTTCAAATGATCCAGCATCTCGAGCGCTTTCGAAAAGTTAGCAATTTTTTGCACTCCTCAAGAATGGTCAACTATTCAAAAGCGTTCGAGTTTTTTATTTTTAACGTTTTTCTCAACAGATGGCAGCACTTCTTATACCTAGAGTCTCTGTTGATATTTAATGTACAGGATAATTATTAAGAAAATATTGTATTTAAAATTATTATCAAATCTTATTTTCCTAGATGAAGTAAATTTCACCAGACGCACTAAAATCTTATGTTTTATTCATGAAAGTTTGGGGGGATTAAAACTGGTATAGAAATTGTTATTTATATTTTCTGTCATCTTCAATCGGCGTAATATGTTTATTTTTATACGAAGTTACCTGAAGAGGTCACGATTTTTATGCGACATAATAAAATTTGCGGCCAACAGTTTGATATTACGCACCGTGAAATTGGTGATTATGCGGAGGAAATAAAAATTGTATTCTGATTAAGCAGCAAAATTGAAAATTATGCAACTCTAACGTAAAGTATTTTTTGTTTGTTGTTAAGCGCAAAGTTACACAATGGGCTGTCTATTCTATGCCTACCACGGATATTGAAACTCGAGTTTTAGCGTTATAAGCCTACAGACTTACTATGGAACAACATAGAGCTAGAACAGCTTAAAACAATAGCACTTAAAAGGATATTAAATATAATTCCATCATCGTCAGTAATTTATTTTTTATGAAATAACAACAACAAATATCCTTAGAGTTTAGAAGTATGTGTTAGATCAATAATCAGGCACCACTTGCTAAGAAGTAAACTAAACCAAAAATTACAGGTCTGGTAACATTGAACTTGATTTTGTTAAGCCTAGACTAGAGGGCCACACTTTGATTCTACAGCCACATGAAAATTATATAATATGATTATGGTATTGAGTTAAGGAGTCTATTCCTTATTGTGTCACATTCAATCAATAAGCTTATGATTATTGTACTGAGTATGGAATCTATTCCTTATTGTGTCACATTCAATCAATAAGCTTGTGATTATGGCATTGAGTAAGGAGTATATTCCTTATTGTGTCACATTCAATCAATAAGCTTATGATTATTGTACTGAGTACGGAATCTATTCCTTATTGTGTCACATTCAATCAATAAGCTTGTGATTATGGTATTGAGTAGGGAATCTATTCCTTATTGTGTCACCTTCAATCAATATGCTAATGATTATGGTATTGAGTAAGGAATCTATTCCTTATTGTGTCACATTCAATCAATAAGCTTATGATTATTGTACTGAGTATGGAATCTATTCCTTATTGTGTCACATTCAATCAATAAGCTTGTGATTATGACATTGAGTAAGGAGTCTATTCCTTATTGTGTCACATTCAATCAATAAGCTTGTGATTATGGTATTGAGT
>NW_013670716.1:46010-47977 GCF_000517525.1 Limulus polyphemus | reverse complement strand
GCACTTTACTTACGGGTTGACTTGATTATCTGTCTCTATACCTCTCTGTCTGCAATTCAATTATTGCCGTCACTTTATTTGCCGGCTTATATACTAAAATAGAGGGCGCCGAGCAAATACTGGATTATTCGTGATGTTCCCCGATCCTTCTAGAAAATCATCACGTGTTACCAGGGTCACGTAACTTCCGCTGTCGTAACAATATCTATTCACTTTCATGATGTTAGAAAAACACGTAGGTTCAAGAAGTCTTGGTAGAAATGAATAAAAACCATACAACCCGACATTTCTTCTTCAGGGGCAAACAGTTTGAAGAATTTAAGTGATGATACGCACAACACACGATTGCAAATTCAGATACTTACATGGACATTGTCCTGAAAGGGGTAGGAGCAAGTGCGGTTTACTCCGACCCTCATGTCGTATCTACATTAACATTCATCTGTTCCAAAACCGTAGTTAGGAAAGGCGGAAGAGGTCTTTTGTACCTGACCCTCCCTGATTTATTAAGACCAAAATCCCGATCCCGAAGCTGAAGTCTGTGAACTTATCGGGGAACGACTTTTTGGGTGTAATATTTAAGTAGTTTTCAAATGAAGTCGCTCAAGAGTAAATAAATAAAATTAATAAATAAACGAGTTTGGCAACAATTACATTAATTATTTGATTTTTTTTTCTAAAGTTAACTTACCTAATTGCTTTTTTTTTTGTCTAGTATTTCGTATTTGAAATGAATTATATATTTTTATAAACAGTTATCAAACACGTAAAACGTTATTTAAAATGTAGACGTTATCACATTTCCTGAGTATCATATTAACATATTTTTATGATAAAATCAATATATTTATTTTCAAAAACGTGAGAGTGCCCTCGAGTGGTGATACGAAGCATGACGCTCTTTGTACACTTTCGACACTTATAAAGTTAAACAACAACTCATAATGAGATATTTATAAGTGATCGTCATGCTTCTGTTGTTCTGTAGGCCGTGTAAACACTCACCAAATTAATACAGTGGTATGGCAAGTAAGAAAAATATGCACACGACATAGATAAATTATTCTAAAAACGCCATCAAAAATAAGAGCGTAGTAGCTAGTTTCAGAGATTTCCGTAACTAAATGAATTTAACATACACGCATAATAATACGTGATAGAAATTCCGGTTACAAAATCATCACTTTTATTTTCCACTTGTTTTCAGTCAACGTGTAAGCTGTATTTTAGTGTTTACTAGCTGCCTTCGCTCTAGTCTTTAACTGCTAATTTAGGGACGGCTAGCGCAGACAGCCTTCGAGTAGCTTTGCGCGAAATTAAAAACGCAAACTATGCGTTTATTTTCTAACAAAGTGAACAAAACTGAGGAGACGTTTTACGTTTCATGTTTTGTGATCGTTATCTATTTTTTTCTCTCTTAGAAATACTGTGACACTTGTTTAATTTGAAATAGTAATGTCTTAGGATGGATTATAATAAATATTTATAACATCAAGTCATTTTTATAATGAAAGAAAACAAAAGTGCAGCATCAATGTATTATTATACTTTCTAGAATAAGAATATTGCGCAAAATTTAAGCAATAAAATTAAATTTTTTATTACAGAGTAGTAGACTGATTTGTATTGTTTAGCTTTTGGGTGATAAAATATAAGAAAACGACAAGTAAGATAGAAAGTCCTTGTAAACTTCGTACGTAAATGGTAGTTCATACTGTTACGTCTCCGTTTGTTAATTAATTTTCCGTAAATTCGTTCCGACGAAACTTTAGCGACACAAGTCCTTTTTTAAATAAAACTAGTTTATTCTTTCCGAATACAACTTTACGATACACTTAATTTCAACAGTCGCTCTATAACAACGCTATAACTCACATCTCACGTGGCCAACAATATTTTGTCCGCATACATTCAATTACTCATTGCCTCGTCACGTTGTGACCATCTTATATATACCAGACTACCCC
>NW_013670716.1:40882-45132 GCF_000517525.1 Limulus polyphemus | reverse complement strand
ATCTGAATTGTTTTCACCGAGAGTATCGAACTCCGTGTTTTAGCGTTATAAGCCCTCAAGCTTTCCGGGGAGCTACAAGAATTCTTTATATGTATATATATGTACTAATAGCCCTAATAACGAATTTATATATTCAATAACGTTTGCTGAAGTCTACGTTTACTTTGACGCTAGTTGTAGGCCTAAGTTAACAAACGAACTTTTCAATTTTAGATCTGGAACTACTGTTGACCTAATATAATAATAACGTTTAACAGAAATTTCCTTGATTGATAACAAAGTCTAACTTTTCTCTTGAATTTAACATTGTTGATATTTGTATGTTGACTAACGAACAGTGGTAAATAGTGGATTAAATTTTAGAATATGTCCATCATACATCAGTTTTCTCATTATAAATCACCGTTTACTCGGCGCCTTGAACCTTCGTCTTCAGGAAATTTAAAAGAAAATGAAGACACATTTATATTTTATTTTTTAATTTCTGATATACAACTTTTTAACGAAATCACTTGTTCCAACTTATCAACATAAAGTCATATTTTCAATAATTTAGAAATTAATTTTTACTACACAGAGAATTTTATAAAGTTCAATTGCAAATATAAACAGGTACAATCGAAACGGTTTTAGATTCAGTTCGGATAATTAGTTCTTTTCTTTATACCACTCGACTGTTGAACTACAACCCTTGATTCCAACCAGCTGTTGAACTACAACCCTTGATTCCAACCAGCGGTTGAACTACAACCCTTGATTCCAACCAACTGTTGAACTACAACCCTTGATTCCAACCAACTGTTGCACTATTAGCCTTGATTCCAACCAACGGTTGAACTATTAGCCTTGATTCCAACCAACGGTTGAACTACTACCCTTGATTCCAACAAACAGTTGAATTACTTCTCTTAATTCCAACTATCTGGGCTGTGCCCACAACCGGAATCGAAATCCGGATTTTAGAATCATAAGCCTAAAGCTTATCACTAAGCCATTGTACAGAACTAGTTAAGGACGTTTCGTGTTTATCCATATCAGGTCTGACATAAATCATCAAAGTTGTTTCTAATACAACAAATACTTACCTACTTTAGAGAGAACTTTTGACCACTTCGAAAATATAATCCTGAAAAAAACGAATCTATGAAAAAATAGAGCTATACTAAGAGCTACCAGTGCAAGTTGAAGATTTTTCAATGCGAAAGTAAAAAAAAAAGCATTATTACAGTAGGAAAAAGAATTTAAATTATTTTACTTTCCCCAGTGACTCAGCCGGAAATTGTGGGGTTATAACGCAAAAAATCAGGTTTAGATACTCGCGCAGTGGTTAGAGCACAGATGGCCCTTTGTGTAGTTTTGAAGAATCAACAAATTAAACACACTACTGGTTAAATTTACAACTTTTTTCATATTCATAATTTGTATTAAATTAAAATCATACATAATCCAACATTGTTTTTCATCTACTGTTTATAAACGTCTAAAGAGAGTTTGTTTGAAATGTATTGAACTTGTTAATCTTTTGTAAGAATATGCACAAACACACACACACATATATATATATATTGAGTAATCACAAACTTCGAAATAAATATCACTAGACAACAAATTTTTTCCCATTCCTCCAATTCAGTCAGTTGCAATTTTAAATTAGAAGCGTATAAAAACAACATTTTAAATTCACCTGTTGTCTGCCCAGGTGGTTCTTCGTTCTAAATTAAACTGCTTTTGATGTATGGATAATACCAAGTATTTATGATGGAAGAAGAAAACTTTGGGTAAAGCCACTATACTCATCAGATTCACTGCTTAAAAGAGGAGTGGAGAAAAAAAACTAGCAATAAACAACTTACCTAGTGCTTTATCTAGCATCAAATATCCTGGATTTTACCATTGAAACAGGTGAAATTTCTGAAGTATGTGTGAATATCCGTGTAGCAGCCTTACAACAGATAACAATCTGACAAATATCCTGGATTTTACCATTTAAATAGGTGAAATTTCTGAACTATGTGTGAATATCTGTGTAGCAGCCTTACATCAGATAACAATCTGACAAAGAAAAACAAAAACAACCAGGCAGTTTCATTCAATGAGATTACTGATAAATCTATTTGTATAAACTGTTTATTGACAAAACCAAATAGATTACAAAAACACACGAGTCGGAGGGAAGTATCTAATAAATTAGGACTAACTGCTTATTTCATATTATTTTTACAGTTTAGAAACTGATAAATATAAAGATATTATACTAGTCTACATAATAGACTAATAAAGCAACAGAACTAAAGGACATTAAGTGCTGTCTTTAATTCAATATTTGCTCTTTTTCTACAGAACTAGACACAAGCTCTACATATAAATTATTTACAATATATTTACACATCACGACCTCTTGTTTTAACCCTAAATTTTATAAATGCCATGTCAAAATCTTACTTATTACTTCTTTAATATCAAACTTCAGAGGAATACACCATAATAAATTCATTTAATATTATCGCTACATCAGTTGATTCGTACATAAAACGTATTGTTTTACGGAACAGTTTGTTAATGAATATCAATTACTAAACTACATACACAAAATTATAATTAATTCAAGTAACAGGATTGTCTGTTCAAAATTCGTGTACAAGGGTTTATTTTGAAACTGAAGATATATAATCAAACTTCAGAGAAATTCACTTCTTTGAAATAAAGAGAATTAATTGGATCCAAATACTTTTTTTATTCATTCCACAACACTGGTCCCTTAAAATGGGTGAAATGATCACACAAGATTCTTTAAGATTCAACCCACTATAGCTATAGTCATAAAAGAATGAGTTAACATTGCATACATATTTACTCATCTTCCTCAATGATGATAATACCAAACTAGCTAATGCTGCCCACGTATTACCCATCTTCCTCAATGATGATAATACCAAACTAATTAATGCTGCCCACGTATTACCCATCTACCTCAATGATGATAATACCAAACTAGCTAATGTTGCCCACATATTACCCAGATGGGTAATACGTGGGCAACATTAGCTAGTTTGGTATTATCATCATTGAGGTAGATACTTCAATGATGATAATACCAAACTAGCTAATGCTGCCCACGTATTACCCATCTACTTCAATGATGATAATACCACTTCAGTTTTATATACAACTGTTTCATTAAACTACAAACTTGGACAGTGGGTAGCTTTCACCAAATTAAGTTAAATGATGACTTTCAAACTGAGGATAGACACTTCAGTACACCATGCTCATCCTTTCATCCCCAATAATGATACGTTTACCTATATTTAGTCCCTCCAATTCAACTATTCTCTCTTCTACTTCAGGGACAGCCCTATTTTTTGTAGGAGTTCGGCTAGGTAAAGGTGGGCAAGGTTTTTCAGATCCCCTCTCTCTTTTAGAATGGTGATGGTTTACAGGAAGCAGGTGTGTGTGACGTTGAAATGTTCCCTCTACAACATTTACAGAAACAGCTTCTTCAGACTGCTGTAACAGAGGCACGACTTCTTGTCCACAGGTCACTTCTTCAGCAACTTCTACTGAAAAAACAGAAACCTTAGCATTCCTCGATGACAATACTACATCAGACCATGGATTCTCCAGGTTACCACCACATCTGATCCAGGAATGTCGGAGACATTCTTTGACTGTCATTCGCTCACTAAAAGAAAAGAAATCTTTTTATTCAATTATTCAGATTATCATCAGCAAATTGACATTTCATATTTTAATGAGTATTAGGTAAGAAAAATACATCATCATTTGTCACCAGTAAATGGTCTTCACTATGTACAGAAGAGGCAGACTTTGCTAACCCTAATATCAAATGTTCTATCATACCTAGAGTAAATAAGACCATTAAGATGTTCTTGAGTAACATCTTTGTGTGATAAAATCATTGGTAAATGATTGGTACGATATGTTCCATACGTAAGTCAATACATAAATGATTGGTACCATACCTTCCATACGTAAGTTAATACATAAATGATTGGTACGATACATTCCATACATAAGTTAATACATAAATGATTGGTATGATACCTTCCATATGTAAGTTAATACATAAATGATTGGTACCATACCTTCCATACATAAGTTAATACATAAATGATTGGTATGATACCTTCCATATGTAAGTTAATACATAAATGATTGGTACGATACATTCCATACATAAGTTAATACATAAATGATTGGTATGATACCTTCCATATGTAAGTTAATAC
>NW_013670716.1:37322-40209 GCF_000517525.1 Limulus polyphemus | reverse complement strand
TGTCAGTAAGGTTGATACAACTTGTTTTTATGCTGGACATACTGACTTGTTACTGTTAGTAAGGTTGGTACAACTTGTTTTTATGCTGGACATACTGACTTGTTACTGTTAGTAAGGTTGGTACAACTTGTTTTTATGCTGGACATACTGACTTGTTACTGTTAGTAAGGTTGGTACAACTTGTTTTTATGCTGGACATACTGACTTGTTACTGTTAGTAAGGTTGGTACAACTTGTTTTTGTTAAGTCAGTATGTCCAGCGTTACTGTTAGTAAGGTTGGTACAACTTGTTTTTATGCTGGACATATTGACTTGTTAGTGTTAGTAAGGTTGGTACAACTTATTTTTGTGCCAGGTATGTTGGTAAACAAATCAACCTACACAAATTTAACTTAATGATCACAATCCTGGTATTATCATTATCATAATAACCCAATCAGACCTATTTGCTGACTAATGGGTGTGTGTCTAATGCTTACCTTGGTTCAGTGATCAATAACCTCTGAATGAAATCTTTTGCATCATTTGATACACCACCAAATAATTCTTCTGGGAAATCCAGTATTCCGCTAGTGATATTCCAAAATGTCTCTTGTTTAGTCTCACCAGTGAAAGGTGTGTGTCCTGACAAAAGAACATACACTAGAACGCCTATGCTCCTGAAAATACAATAATTATCTCTTGTTTAATGTACATTTATAAAAAAAAACATTTACTAAATATATGACTTGGAACTTGAATGCTTCCATAAAAAAGCACAAATTATAAAGCTAAGACACGTCGTTAACTTTCTATGCAGTCTTGATCAGAATACCACATAATTTAGTCTTTGTTTGAATAGTTAAAAAAAGGATTGTTACCAGTGTTCCCTCTGAGCTGCACAACAACCAATCAAGTGCCACGTACATCATTATTCTAGACATGCACATTTATTGAACACGTTGATAGCCTTAATGACCCTGGCAGTTGATAGGCCTAAAGCCCAAATAACCAACTGGTACCATTTCAAAGCAGCCTAATGATCCAATAGGGTTTATTGTGTAAAAATTTTAGGGAACATTAACTGTTACTGCTATTTGATTTTTATAAAGCAGCAATGAAGACTAAATCAAAGCTATACTAGAATGATGTTAGGTTTGTTATTTAAATAAATATAAATCACTTTTTACCTAATACACAATGCATAGTGAAGATATAATAATGTCATGACAGTACAGTACATTGTTTATGCAATATATCATTAGCAAAACAAACCAGGACAGTACAACCACACCTAGTAACAGACCCAGTCCCACTAATTTGTCTATAAATTATACGGTACACTGCTATGTAGAGGGTTTATAAAGATTAGATACTGTTACATACAGCCTGTTGAAGTCAAGATGACATAACTGATTTTTACGTCAAGATTTGATGATGTGGGTGTCAACCTGCTCAATCACATAAATACACTGGAAGTAATGGTCCATACACGTGGAATCAAGCACTGTTTGGTCTAGAGAAAACATGTTGTTTGGGTCAAACAGTAAAGTGATTCTGGGAACAACAGTGACGTGTAGCAGGTTAGTACAATGTCTGGGCCTATTAGTGAAATAGTATGATTGTTTGGGCCTAGTAGTTAAGTACGATAAGATACCTGTTGGGCCTAGTTTACATATTTAATCAACTGGTGGTGGTCAAAGGAAACATTTGGTGACACTATTTACAATGCCGTATTACCTGGATGAAATGAATTCTGTGTGGAAGGGACATATTTCTTTCAGCAAGCTAATCATCATTCTGATATGACAATGGATGGTTAGAAATGCTGTCTCATGGACATACCATGAAATCTAACTAACTCTGACAGAAGAATGGATGTGTGTTCCACCAAACATGTATCAGTGAGAACGTTTAGTAAAAGATCCCATGTTGGTTGTAATTAACTCTAAAAGGAAGTCCAATCTTTATTAATATGGGCCCCAGCAGTTAAGACACGACATCTTCTATTGGGAGTGATGCCTCACTAGTTCTGGTAATAAAATATGTAAGACATTTCTAGTAGAACATTAATCTAACATAAACAAGTCGTCAAACTTACCACATATCTGTGGCTAGAGAAATTGGTTCATACTGAAGTATTTCTGGTGCTGAAAAAACAAAACATAATTAGAAATCACATCTAATTAGTGCATGAAGTAAAGGGAAAAAAATTTATCATAATTAATTCTACAGGATATAATTCATGTTCTAGTAGGTTTAAGCACTGGGAAGTAAATTTCTATTACCAATACTTTTGAAATGCAGAGGTAGAAACATTTATAGCTAAAGCTTTAACCATATATTCTTTAAAGGCATTAAACTCGTACATATCAGTAAATATTCATCAACTTACAAACATAATCTGGTGTTCCAAGAATCTCTCGAATCTCGGTTCCTTTTGAAATCAAGCGAGAAATTCCAAAATCACACAATTTCACATCACAACGAGGGAAAGTACTTGTAAGCAGTAAATTTTGAGGCTGAAACAAATGAATACTTCTATTTATTTGATATAAATGTGCAACGTGTTTGTATACATATCTAATATGCTGTGCGAGAAAACAAACAAAGGTAAATGTTCCTTATTAACTGCAATAAAGGTTTCAGAATTTTAAAAATCTCAGGTATTTGTTTAAACAATGATATATAAAACAGCATCACATAATACATACACTGTTGGTGAGTTAAAAAAAAAACTGTTATGCACTCACATCAGGTAAAAAATAACCTCAACATATGTACCACATTGCGTTCAGCGTTCCTTAAACATATTACTAGTAAAATATCCTCAACATATGGACCACATTTCGTTCAGCGTTCCTTAAAGATATTTATTAGTTACGGCTTTTAAATTGAAAGTGTACAA
>NW_013670716.1:35431-36600 GCF_000517525.1 Limulus polyphemus | reverse complement strand
AACATATTACTAGTAAAATATCCTCAACATATGGACCACATTTCGTTCAGCGTTCCTTAAAGATATTACTAGTAAAATATCCTCAACATATGGACCACATTTCGTTCAGCGTTCCTTAAACATATTACTAGTAAAATAACCTCAACATATGGACCACATTTCGTTCAGCGTTCCTTAAAGATATTACTAGTAAAATAACCTCAACATATGGACCACATTTCGTTCAGCGTTCCTTAAAGATATTTATTAGTTACGGCTTTTAAATTGAAAGTGTACAACTTTGATATTCTAACATACATAGTCATGGCCGCTAAGCCTAACACCAGTGCAACATTACTAATGATATCAACCACGTGGGCATATACAAGTGTAAGATAACTATGGTACATTAAAGTAATAATTAAAAATATTATATTAAGTGAGTGTAAGTCAACTTTTGTACATTAATAATGAAAAGTATTGTTATATTAAGTAAGTATACGTATGATACATTTATAACCAAAAATTGGTGTATTAAATTAAGCAAGTATAGAATAACTATGACATATTAAAATAATAATTTAAAATATCACTCTATTAAATATGGAAATATCAACAAACGAAAAACGTAAGGCAGGAAGTCTGCAATCCGATAGCTACAATTGGCATCTATTTTTACAGCGCCTGCGGGCCTAAGTACTCAACTCTACATTCCGCCACGTGTCCCATCTCGTGATTCTAGTACCTAACGTACAGAAAACAAGGCCCTCATTGAAGAGAAATTTCTTGTACTCAAAACAAATAAAAAGAAATAAAACCGGCCAACTTCCGTCCGCTAATGACAAGCATCTTGGATCACGTGACAGACCAAAGTGTGGAAACAAGTTAGACAGTGTATTCCAGGCAGCAATTCTTAAATAGTTTGGCGCCAAGGCTGATGGTGTTACAAGGAGACGATTAAATATCTTTCTTGAAACATAAAATCACACGAAAAACATACACGACTGATGATGCTGTGTTATCAAATCCCTACCAATTATGCCAATAAGAATATTCAATGAACATTTGTAGAAAGATGAAAATGCAGTAACTAGTAGACGCTTTATTAGTATTTGTACAGTAAAAAAAAGTCTTTCATAAACCTAACTATCAATGTAAATATTCAGTCTTTAATTCGTATCATACAAAAT
>NW_013670716.1:33204-34625 GCF_000517525.1 Limulus polyphemus | reverse complement strand
TTTGTTATATAGAATTAGTTTCATTAGTTTTCAGGTTGTGCAAAAGGCCACTTCTAGTCACTTTGTTATATAGAATTAGTTTCATTAGTTTTCAGGTTGTGCAAAAGGCCACTTCTAGTCACTTTGTTATATAGAATTAGTTTCATTAGTTTTCAGGTTGTGCAAAAGGCCACTTCTAGTCACTTTGTTATATAGGAATTAGTTTCATTAGTTTTCAGGTTGTGCAAAATGCTACTTCTAGTCACTTTGTTATATAGGATTGGTTTCATTAGTTTTCAGGTTGTGCAAAAGGCTTTGTTATATGGAATTGGTTTCATTAGTTTTCAGGTTGTGCAAAAGGCCACTTCTAGTCCGTTTGTTAAATAGAATTAATTTCATTAGTTTTCACGTTAGTTATTAAACCTCATCTATAGAATTAGTTTATTTTTCGTTAGGACTAACATAAAAAGAGAAACTAGTGGCCAGTTATAAGTAGAAGAAATAGTATTACAAAGAAATCGATCAAAAACAAAACTGATAAAGCCCAAATCGAGAAATTATATAACCCAAGGTTGATCTTCATAGGTTGAATCGGGTTGAGTGGAGATTAAAAACCTTTAACGCGTGTCAGTAGTATCAATTTTCTCTAGTGATTTAACCCGTTTGTCAGCTTGACATGAAGAGGAAACGCAGGGCCATGAAATCCTTTTACGGAGTGCTGACGCCTGAGTACTTAGTTGATAAGTGTGTCAAGAGAAGAGAGCCTCTCTCACACACTTAATCGGTGTGGTACCATTTCGTAGTTTTGTATATTCTCGTTTGGAGCTACGCGCATTAACAAAATACATGTTTGGAGTACCGTAATAAAAGTACTGACGACTTTAAAAAACATCCCATGCGGATATGAATAATGCCATCAACGTGAATTTATAAATATGTATTTTGTTGACGTAAGTAAAAACTATAGTGTTTTTTTTTAGCACAACAGAGCGGTCGTTAGCGCTGGGGATGGGGGCGGATCCCCCTGAAACGTCGTTGCCCCCCGCCCCCAACAAAAAACAACAACTAATATCGCCCATTAATCAAATTTTAGATTATCAACACGTGTCTCATTGCCCCATCCATCCCAGTTAATAAAAGCTGAGGCTGAGACCGACGTAGAAGAGTAACATAAAATACGTGTATCGTGAAAACAGTAATCCAGAAAAAATACTTTATGATATACTGTAAAAAAAAGGATACGACATAACAATGAACTTTAACCTTTTTTTCAGTTTCCCCGCTACAGAAGTTGTAAGCTTAATGTTAGGAGTTTTAAAGTAACCATGGCAACAGTCAGTACAAAAAACTTAAAACTCGACATCCCTATGTAAACGTTTTGTTTTGTTTTTTAATTTCGCGCAAAGCTACACGAGGGCTATCTGCGCTAGCCGTCCCTAATT
>NW_013670716.1:31111-32727 GCF_000517525.1 Limulus polyphemus | reverse complement strand
CCCCACGGCTGAAAGGGCGAGCATGTTTGGTGTGACGGGGATTCGAACCCGCGACCCGCAGATTGCGAGTCGAGTGCCCTAACCACCTGGCCATGCCGTGCCCTATGTAAACGTTGTTGTAATAAACATTTCATTTGGTTTAAATTCAGTTTTACTAATAACACGTTACACATAATGTTACCACTCTGTAGACTTGTAATTTGGAAGAAAAAAAAATGGGGAGGGGGAGATTAACGAAACTTCGACCTTCGCAAGATACACAAACTTCAATTGGTGGTATTGAACAAAACACCACACAATTCCAAATAGCCCAAGAGTTTGTTCAGGTTATTTTATAACCCAAGAGTTTGTTCAGGTAATTTTATAGCCCAAGAGTTTGTTCAGGTTATTTTATAGCCCAAGAGTTTGTTCAGGTTATTTTATAACCCCAGGTGAACAAACTCTTTGGCTATAAAATAACCTGAACAAACTCTTGGGCTATAAAATAACCTGAACAAACTCTGGGGTTATAAAATAACCTGAACAAACTCTTGGGCTATAAAATAACCTGAACAAACTCTTGGGCTATAAAATAACCTGAACAAACTGGTTATTTTATAGCCCAAGAGTTTGTTCAGGTTATTTTATAGCCCAAGAGTTTGTTCAGGTAATTTTATAACCCAAGAGTTTGTTCAGGTAATTTTATAACCCAAGATTTTGTTCAGGTTATTAAGTTGAAAATTCCTACCTTTATATCTAAATGTGCTATATTACGCTCGTGCAAAAAGGTCACGCCCTCAAGGATTTGGCGCATCAGACGAGTTGCCACTTTTTCAGATATCACTTCATGGTCTTCCAAAACCCTCTGAAGTTCGCCACCTACTGCCCTAAAAAATAAATCAAAACGTGGTTTGTAGTCTTGACATTTAAAAAGTCTAACTATTATATTGAAGTGACATATAAATCAGTGCGTCAGTTATTAATAATTGTTTGATAACTTTAATGGACAAGTGTCAGGACAGGGCTTAACAACAAAATATTTTATTTTAACGAGTAAGCCGATTAAAAGTCCATATCCTGTTGAAACAGAACTTACACTTATTTTAACGAGCAATCCGATTAAAAGTCCATATCCTGTTGAAACAGAACTTACACTTATTTTAACGAGTAATCCAGTTAAGTCTATATCCTTTCGAAACAGAACTTACACTATTTTTAAATGAGTAATCAGTTTAAAAGTCCATATTCTGTTGAAAAACAACTTACACTTATTTTAACAAGTAATCCGGTTAAAGGCCCATATCTTGTTGAAACACAACTTACACTTATTTTAACGAGTAATCCGATTAAAAGTCCATATCCTGTTGAAACACAACTTACACTTATTTTAACAAGTAATCCGGTTAAAAGCCCATATCTTGTTGAAAAACAACTTACACTTATTTTAACGAGTAATCCGGTTACAAGTCCATATCTTGTTGAAAAACAACTTACACTTATTTTAACGAGTAGTCCATTTAAGTCCATATTCTGTTGAAACACAACTTACACTTATTTTAACGAGTAATCCGGTTAAAAGTCCATATCCTGTTGAAACACAACTTACACTTATTTTAACGAGTAATCCGGTTAAAAGT
>NW_013670716.1:16933-30150 GCF_000517525.1 Limulus polyphemus | reverse complement strand
TAATCCGGTTAAAAGTCCATATTCTGTTGAAACACAACTTACACTTATTTTAACGAGTAATCCGGTTAAAAGTCCATATCCTGTTGAAACACAACTTACACTTATTTTAACGAGTAATCGGTTAAAAGCCCACATCCTTTTGAAACACAACTTAAACTTATTTTAACAAGTAATCCGGTTAAAAGCCCATATCTTGTTGAAAAACAACTTACACTTATTTTAGTGAGTAATCCGGTTAAAAGTCCATATCTTGTTGAAAAACAACTTACACTTATTTTAACGAGTAATCCGGTTAAAAGTCCATATCTTGTTGAAAAACAACTTACATTTCCAATACGAAAATAACTTCCGTCGACGATTCGTACACTTCGTGAAGACGTATAATATGGGGACAGTGTTCGCTCTGTTTTAATACAAACATTTCGTGCATTATCTCATGTCTAACATCTACTGCTCGTCGACGTTTCCGAATACACTTCGCCGCATAGTCCACACCCGTTTCTCTGTTTCTGCAGCGACGAACAGTTGCAAACTTACCCCTAGGAAAAACAACACAGTCAGGCTTAATAAACTTATTAATTCAGACCTAGAAATCTGATTTTTAAATGACTTAAATATAAATAAAGTCTAGACCACTTATTTCTATCTCATCCCAGCCAGTCTAATGAGTTCTGGTACTAGGCAAAAGGCTTCGTCGGCCCTAGATACAGCAGATGTAGTATAGTTGGTATAATTCTGATTTACTTTCACTCATACGTCTTTAGAATTAATTGCAAAATATGACATCAAATACTGGTACATAACTGTCCAGAAGTCTGTTGAAGATTGTGGGTGTGGACACAATCTGTTATGCCTGAAAACTTTCACACGTGTAACAAAGTTTTGAAATATGAAGTACCTCAACGTAAATTATTCTATTTTGAATTATGTAACCGATCATACTATGGTCTAACAAATTTGAATATAAAAGTTGAACAACAGATCATCTGAAAATCCTACATACCCAATCTCAGTGTTAACGTACATCTATATAATTTGTAACAATAGTCCATAATATGTTTTAACCCTAAATAAGGTACCTTTGTAACAATAGTGTGTTTTGGTTTGGCTTGTTATGAATTTCGCGCAAAGCGCCACAAGAGGGATATCTACACTAGCCGTCCCTAATTTAGCAGTGTAAGACTAGAGGGAAGGCAGCTAGTCATCACCACCCACCGCCAACTCTTGGGCTACTCTTTAACCAACGAATAGTGGGATTAACCGTCACATTGTAACGCCCCACGGCTGAAAGGGGCGAACATGTTTGGTGTGAAGGGGGATTCGAACCCACGACCCACAGATTGCGAGTCGAGCGCCCTCACCACTTGGCCATAGTGTGTTTTAATCCTAAATAAGATACCTTTGTAACAATAGTGTTTTAACCCTAAATAAGGTATCTGTAGAGAAACAGCAGCAAACATCGACAGGTCTGCCTTCCCAAACTTTCACTGCTACACGCGTTTCCAAGACGTGTAACACTTGAGTTAAAAATAACCACATCTAACAGTAGCTAGTTAGGTCACGAGTTAAATATCAATGCGCAAAAGAAAAAATATCATATCCCATAATAACTTAACAGAGAGACCAACGTGCAGTTGAAACAACAACGACAGTGGTACAAGTGGGAGGGTACACGGAAAAGGTAGTCATGGAAGATAGAACTTTTATATATTTAACGTTTCTAAGCCAACCCACAAGAAGACAATGAACCCTGTGATTAACATATGGGCTAGAGTATTGTTCTATATACTTTAGTATCTACAATATCAAACATGTAACGTCCGAGTACCAGTCCGGCCATTGCCCTCGGAGATTTCAAATAATAACCCAACTTGTCACGAGCAGAGGGCGGGTCTTTTGCCAAAAGTCAGGTCGTGGACTGAGGGGGGTTTCAAGCAACACTGCACGTATATGCTGCACGATCTTTCAGGGCTAACTTTCATCAGGAATATCGGTGCCGCGAGGACCCTTGGGGTTTCTCACGAGAAACTTTTTTGGGGGAAGATTTTCTACTTTATACTGTACTGCAATATACATTAACGTAATTATTTAAAAACTGAATACAACATTTTTTATACACAATATCGCGTTGTCTGCTCTAGTAAGAGTAAGGGTTTAGAAAATTTGTAGTGGCTCTTGATAATTACATCTTTTGAGAAATCCTGCCCTGTGAAGAAACCAGCGACCCGACTTTCTTGAGAGAAATAATTATTTTGATACCATGATTTATATAACCTCGATACTTACACGTCATGAATAAGATTATATATTTGTTTCATCATCTTTGGAATTGGAAAAATATTGTTGCCATGAGATTGAAACTATGATGACATTCATAGTTCCCATTTATGTAAATACATCTATAATATTCACCTACCATAGTGAATATTATACGTTTGTAAAATTCGAGGAGACGAGCTCTGAATCCACTGACAAAATGATTATACGCCTTCTCCAACACAGAAAATGTATTTAACAAAGACCCATCATGAGTGTGTTTTCCGGTTTTTTGTTACTTTCGTGAATTCGTTAAAAAAAAGTTGTTGTTTTTCAACAGAGTTCTTTCAATTGAAAGAATGAGGGTATTTTTGCCATGAAATATTTGGGTAGAACTAGTTTTCCAAAGATTTCTCCTTGATGATGTTTAATTGTGTGATAATCGACAATGAAGTCTTACTATCTAACTCAGTTCACTGCAGTTGTTTGTTGTTAAGTTCAACACAATGGGACATTATCTGTATTCTACTCACAGTGGGTATCGAAACCAGATTTTTAACGTTATAAGCTCTTAAACTTACCGTTGAGCCACTAGGGTACGTTCACTACAGTATAGTGCAAGGAACAGACATGTTGGGATTCCAACCACTCCTGCCTGACCTCTTCATTTACAGAGTAGATAAAAATGGCGCCAGATAAAGGTAGTGAGTGTCATAAAGAAAACAAAAAAAAACGTGAATGTTGTGATGAACTTCTGATGGAAACGGGCTTCATAAAATGGGCACGGGTTGATGGAAACTGAGAGTACTTGGGAAGTATCTTTACTTTCAATCAATAAGGGCTGTCGTCAGTCTGAACTGTGTTAATCTTAAGGATATTAAACGAGCAAGTTTGTCGTCTCATCACTCAGAACGTAACGAATCATATTTCAGTACGACAAGAACGGTATACATTGACAGAGAATGTTTTAGGCTTCAATTCAATGTATAACTTTGAAACATTGAACTATTGCAAAGATAAGACCAAACATGATACGGATCACAGATCCCTGTCTTCTTTTAAGCCTCCACCATTGTAACCCATACTCAAAACTCCATGTTGTCCCCCACACACCGAGTCTTCTGAACCACTTCCCTGGAACCAGGCCCTCCTACTTTAAATAAAAGGCCTCCGATAATCTACCTTCTTCACTGTCCTATCGTTGCATCCAATGTTAAAAGATGTTCTTGATGTTGGAGCTTCTCAGAAGGGTTTGATTGTTTGTTTTGTAGTTAAGCATAAAGCTACACAAAGGACAATCTGTGCTCGGCATACCGCTATGCCATTGAGGGGGGGGGGGTGGCTTCAGAAGGGTGGAGCTTCTGGGACGCGCTTTTAGTTTAGCCAATTCTGCGCCTAATTTCGTTATTGCAATCGCATTCTGTTGTGACCTTGTCCCCCTACTATGAGAAAGTGTCCACTTGTGCCCCAACTACGCAAGAAATGTATATATTCTTGCACTATCAGTTTCTAAAGTGAAACGACCATTCCAACCTGAGATCATCGAGTATATTAGTAGTCAAATATTTTCCCACTCCCAACACGAGCACTGCCCTAACCCGTTCTTTTCAACCATCTGAGCGGTATGTGGGACACGTCACACAGGAGAGGGTCGTTCACATCGGTTAATCAGGTCATCGTCAAAAATTTCTACTTTAGAAACTCGTGAAAACGATCAAAAGAAACCATTAACCTGAAAATTTCAACCAAACTGTCGAGCGCCCCCACTCGGAATTTCTAGTGAACTAGAACACTAACAGGCATGCTTAATGTAGCCGTCAACAAGCAAGTTTAAGAACTCGTGAACTAGCACTAGGTAATAATTTCTGGAAAATATCCAACGTTTAGACCAGATATTAACGGCTAAATTGGTATCAATTAGATAAAATGCCACTGAGCGTAGTATTACTACGACATTCTCTACGCTTAAAGTGCAACTATGTTCTAATGTCATTATAAGTATGGTGTTTATCGGATTACACACAGTGTAAAAGAAATTCGGTGAGGAATTTGTGTTTTGTTTGATTTTATAACTGAACACGATTCTTTATTTTGGGGAACTGACGTTTTATGCTATCTATATTGAATACTAAGAATTATGTGAACGTTCTCTGTAGAAAAATCAAACTTGATAATTACGAGACTTTATAAAAATACGAACATCCACGCAGGAATACGTTATACCCACGTCAGTAAAGCGTTGTATCGGTAAACAGTTACGTTTGTTCACAGTCCTGGGGATACGTATATCCACGTCAGTGAAGCGTTGTATCGGTAAACAGTTCAGTGTGTTCGCAGTCCTGGGGATACGTATACCCACGTCAGTAAAGCGTTGTATCGGTAAACAGTTACGTTTGTTCACAGTCCTGGGGATACGTATATCCACGTCAGTAAAGCGTTGTATCGGTAAATAGTTACGTTTGTTCACAGTCCTGGTGATACGTATACCTACGTCAGTGAAGCGTTGTATCGGTAAACAGTTCAGTGTGTTCGCAGTCATGGGAATACGTATACCCACGTCAGTGAACCGTTGTATCGGTAAACAGTTCAGTGTGTTCGCAGTCATGGGAATACGTATACCCACGTCAGTAAAGCGTTGTATCGGTAAACAGTTCAGTGTGTTCGCAGTCCTGGGGATACGTATACCCACGTCAGTGAAGCGTTGTGTCGGTAAACAGTTCAGTGTGTTCGCAGTACTGGGGATACGTATACCCACGTACATAAGATTAACGCTGATTCTGTATGGCTTCGTAATACACGTTTTGAGGTGTCTTTTGAAAATAAGTAGATTATCCCCAACGCTAATAAAAGAGGAGCAATACGATGGCTCCACCTTGTGACACCCATTTCTGAGGGAGTTCCCACTAATCATTCACAGTATGTGGGTTTGATTACAAATGTATCTGTATTCCAGTTATGCTACCGATATACCAACATAGAAGTACCAATTTCTTTGGAGAGCCGTTTACAGGAAATTAGGCCAATAATTAATAGTGTTAGGAAAATGATAAAACGATTAATATAACCAACATATTTGTTTTCTTGTAATATTAGTTAGTAAACTCAGCGCAAATGATTTAAACCATGACAATAAAAACATCTAAAGCAAATGTCTCCAAAAATTCCATTATAGTGTGATACGTTTTAATACGAACTAAATAGATTGTGTAGCACGTGTTCTGTCAGAAATACCGCTGTGTTTGTGTCAAGCTTAACATTTCAGTCTTTCAATAACACGAGGCAAATATAGGGCTTTTGTCTGTTTGTAGTAGTGCACAAAGATACGCAATGGGTTATCTGTGCTCTGCCCACCACGGGTATCAAAACCCGATATCTGGCGTTGTAAGTCCGCAGACATACCGCTTTGCCATCGGGTGGGGGGGCTACAAATATAGGGAAACGAAACCCAATTATGCTTATATTTCAAGCCGAACTTTACCTGAATGTTTTTGTAACGTTACAATTAGAAATTCGATTCCCGCGGTGGACACAGAGCAAATAGCTCACTGAGTAAGTTTATGCTGAACAAGATACAATGGCTTATACAGCATGGTATATGCATTAACTTCTATGCATGTGTTTGTTTTAGAGCAAAGCCACATTGGACTATCTGCTGTGTCCACCGCGGAGAATCACTCCCCCGCATTTTAGTGTTGTAAGTCTATAAACTTACCACTGTCCCACCGGGGGTCAAAGCATGATCAGAGTTTCCAACCTTTAAAACATGATTAATTTCGAGTAAAGAGGGAAACAAATAGGTCTCTGTTATTCAAATTAATCTACACAGCACTGTTTGTTCATCAAGAAAGTGTCATTACATCCGAGAAATTCGGGCCTTCTTTAATTAGGTGTAATATAAATAACTCAAATTTCGTAGTTTTTCTTCATTTGGAGTCGTTGATTTCTACACTGACTTTCGAGAAAAAGATATATATATATATATATATACGTTTGTTGACTGAGCTGCACATGACAACGCTGAAGAGGTTTTTCGTTTGTTTTTTCCCGAGTTTCTTGGGATTTGGTTTACGACAGGAATGTTTGGAACGCTTCGTTTTTCGTCAAGTCCTTATTTTAATATCTGAAGTGATCTGGTGACCAATGTACAAGTTTCAATTTCTTTACACTCTATTTAAGATATGTGAAATGATTTACGGCTGATACAGAAACTAAAATCCATATTCCTAAGTTTTATGTAGGTCAAATTAATCCTTTTTAACTTATTATTTTTCTTTAAATTCCACAGTTTCAGGAGATTGTGTGTGTGGCACAAAAGTACGAATATATATTTTTCTTCTAAAAGTTTTTTTTTCTTCTTTATTTCGGTTTCATTAACAGTATGGAGAAGAGTTATAGTTATTTTACAATGTATAACGTAAACAGTACCACAGGAAATAGTTTCTTTAATATCCTTATATCTTTAATTACATTGTTTACTATAAGAAATGTTTCAATAAGGTCGTGCACAGTGTAGTTACTATTACGTCACTTGGAGACCTTCGCTTCTTAACGAGAGTAAAAGCTGAAATTAGTGCACAGTAAGTGAAAAACTATGTTCAATCCATCAAACTTAAAGAGTTTGTTTCTGCAAATACTTACTTTCAAGAAAATGTCACTAATCGCAACTCTTCAAAAAAATAGACCTTTAAAAACAACTAGACCAAAACGCTGCTGGCGCCATCTCTGCTGGAGATCTTCAGTTATGTAAATAACTGGCCACAACATCTGTCGCTCGCCTGATTTCAGCTTAGGATTTGGGTCAGTAAAAAATAAAACCTGGAATGTGAACAACGAAGGAATGTAATGGTATGGTTTACACATAATTCAGATTTAGTGACACGTTTCATTGGTCATACGGTTCATTATTATTAAGTACTGGTCTTCTAGATGCCAGCTTTGAAACGAATGACTTCCAGTACCCTCGACACAAGTGCACTCCACATCTTCATGTTCGTCTTCAAAAGACTGACGTCAGTACTTTAACTCTAAACATCAGTCATCTGATATGTTCTAGTGTATGTGGTCATTTTGATGGATCGTTTGGACGAGTAAATAGATTAGCAGTTTCATTTATGTATATATACATAAGAAACCGCATTAATACTTAACACAAAATATACAACCAGTCAACAGTTTCTTGCTTTAAAAAGTGACAAGACTTACAGTTAAATTTAGTTAATTGTTATTTAGAACGTTATAAGCATTTGGACATCCCCCCACCCCCCACAAAATCATCCCCATTCCCTTCAAGTATTCCGAACAACGGAAAATAGATGTAGGCGAGTTTCAAAGTGAGATACGTAAATTTATAGTTTAGTGTTTTCTTTCAAAGTCCAACATTAATACGCGTGCTACAGTCACGCGACACGAAATTATTTTGTAAATGAGAACCACGTTCTGCTAAAAACATGTCCCGCTTTACCAACAATAGAAAAACCAACATTATTAATCACGCTCTTTCATGTGTCATTCCTTTTTATGGCTACAAATAAAACATCGTTTCAACCTCTTAAATCTTAATGTGCACCTTTAACTAATACCATCCCTACCTTTCCACGTGTCCTTTGTTCAAACATTATACCAGTGTCAGTAAGGTGGGAAGCAAACAAAGAATTAGGCCAACACTGAAGTGCTATGACAAGATGTATTAGATATTCCAATTTTTCTTATGCGTCATTACCTAAAACACTGTAGTCATATAATTCTCATCTCGCCCACTGGAAACAGGACTTGTCTTAGTGTTGTCTAATATGGGATTGATCATGTGACCTGTTTTACCCCACTTATTAATTACAGACGTGTAAAATCAAGCCGTCGCGAATATATATATATGAATTTACTGCCACAGAAAGGAAAGTGCATACATTAAAACATCGTCACAGAACACAAAATTTGGTCAATAACGTCCGAACAATTTTCTTCTATGTCATCACGACTTACTTCGCAAATAATTGATTTAATCTAAATGCGGGTCGAAACGAAACGAGCAGATATATTTTGAATAATGTAATAAATAAACAGGAACAAAATACTTCACGATATTGATATTTCTGAGGCCGTTCCTTTGATTCATGATGTTTGTATTCTAGTTCTTTTCGCTTCCACTATAATTAAAAGCCCATCAAAAATCATTTCCCGCCTACAGGGACAATGGAGTCTTGGAGGGGTGACTGTCTGGACTGGATCTGGCATGGACAATGAAGAGGTCATCCACAATACGTAAACTTAGATTTTAAAAGTTTCATATTGGAGCGCTCAGTTGGAGATCAAGAAGGTTTTTAGAGCTCTCAGGAGTCGCTCCATATATTTCCTTGATATTTGATAAGACAGTGCCCATCCTCAACTAGTTATTTAAATTTTAGAGTTGATTTTCTAGGGTGATTTGTTATGTTTTGCTGTTGTTTCATTTTGTTCGTATTTCTTTAATTTTTTTTGCAATTTGGTGTGAGCATATAATCTCTTACAAGTATGTCTATTGATTCTTACAAAAAATGTCTAATCAAGGACATCCTTTATGAACGTAACAGCCTCTTTTTGTTTTTAGAAACTATGTTTTTTCTGATCTTCATCACAATGCGCTGGAGAAGTGAGCAACCACGAACTCGCAAGTATATCAGTGACGAAAAAGAAATTGGTTTCGTATAAACTACCCGTGCCTTCTTCATTTAACCAAATTATCCTGGGAGAGGCTAGAAAATTTATTTTGTGTTGGATATATCTAAGTTTCAAGATCGCGTGAAGGTTTCTGCTGGTTTGAATGATTGACATTTAGTGCACCAGTTGTTGCCCCCCAGTGGCACAGCGGTATGTCTGCGGACTTACAACGCTAGAATCCGGGTTTCGATACCCGTGGTGGGCAGAGCACAGATAGCCCATTGTGTAGCTTTGTGCTTAATTACAAAACAAAACAAGCACCAGTTGTTATTCGCTGAAAATACACGTGGTTTGAAACCACGTGAAGGCTCAAACATCAAAAATATAAATACCAGGATTTAGTCATATTTTAAAGAAGTGGTTCTCACACTTTGTCCTCTACCAACCACTTCGGCGGAGTAAAAGACCCCCGCGGCCCACCTACCAATCCTACCCCACCCAATTTCCCTTACCATAACAAAAATACTCATCAGAATTAACGGATAAAATGGTGCTACTTTTGGAACAGTCTGTGAACCACCTGGAGGACCCTCGCAGACCACCGCTGATCTGACGACCACACTTTGAGAACCAGTTTTAAACTTAGAATCATCCGTAGTCACAGGCTAATAAAAACATTTTGCAACCCAAGGATTCATGGTTTACAGTCTGTGAACCACCTGGAGGACCTTCGAAGACCACCGCTGATCTGACGACCACACTTTGAGAACCAGTTTTAAACTTAGAATCATCCGTAGTCACAGGCTAATAAAAACATTTTGCAACTCAAGGATTCATGGTTTACAGCCTATTGCCATAAAAAAGTACTTGGGGGCTGCGTGTGTTTATTGTCATACTGACGGCCAAATCCCACTGACCATTCAGACATGAGAATCCCAAGAATTGAAGGTGGATGCTTTTGACTAGCCCTCTCGTTATTCAGTTCAAAATTAGACACGGCTATGCGCAGATGGACCTTTGTATGGCTTTTGCATAAATATTACGCAACGACCTCTTGCGGGAAAAACTGCGAACAATAAAAATTCTGAAACGACTTCTTACGGTGTTCATATAGGTGTGTATTTCCACACGCGGAAAAAAAAACAGCGAACAACGCCAAAGACTTAACACATGTCTAGTCACTGACTTAATAAACCGAATTTGATAAACTTCACAGGATGCCAAATCAGTCTATACGTGTCAGATAAAGATTGTTCGCGAGGTGTGGTATATCTGTGAATTTCTCTCCATCCTATGCGCATCATTTTACAACTTGTATTAATTATAATTATAATTGGTAACGTTGTCTGTTTTATTTCTTTCCTTTACAGTCAACAACAATTAATAACTTAAGTAGCAGTGGTTGGCCTTGCACTGTAAATAATTCTTTTGGTAGTAAGATACCTCCTAAAACTAAAGAGCTTTAACATACTCCAGTGACCCCCCCCCCATTAAAAAAACATAACTTTATATGCGAGATGCATAATTTATAACTTTATATCTACATAGACAGCCTTACCTGGTTATTGTTAACGTACTTACACTTACAATTTTAGCAACAATGCTACTATACAAGACATAGTTGTGAAACAGTGCATCGGGCTCTGTATCAAACACAACTACAACACTATATCAGTAACAAAACACACTTTATCAACAATGGTATCAATATATACCACGAGTAAATTCTAAGCATCCGTGCGTGAAAGTAAAGAAGAATGTATAACAATATAAGAAACACATTATATCTGCCATATCCGATGCCGACGAGGCCTTTCGCCCAATCCCCGGGCACAGCTGGCCAAACTACTCGTACCAAGGATATAACAACTAACATTAAGCCTAAATCTTTACAATGGAAAGTGAAATATTTATCATTAAATATTGTAGTACTTAATATTAGGGGGTCATGATGAAATAAAATGGCTGCCATAAAAATCGCCCGTTTAAAACCATCTGTAAAATGTCTGAATATTAACAATGACTATTTCACAATATTGGTTGAGCAAAACGAAAGCTTACTGGACTTATAAAGTTGCCTAGATCGCTATATATATATATTTCATTATTTCAACGAAATTTCATCTAAGTAAGTAAACGACTTTTCCAGACAAGCGTACAGAAAAAATTATGACGAAAATTATCGCTCTAATTGCTTCAAAGAACTCATATGTATAAAACGGACGATGCGCTACTTTGGTTAAATAATTAGATTTGAGGGTAGGTTGGTAAAGACCATGATGAGTAATAAAATCGAATCGGGTAAACGCGTGCCCCGCGCTTTGGTATTTATTGCAGGCCCACACAACTATACCTAATAACGGATACAAACAAGTATAATAAGAAATGTTATAAAGACAAGTAGGGATCGATATGTACGAAACATAGCTAGCTATAGTAATATCGAAAGTTTTAATGATACAAAAAGTATTGAAACAAGAAAGTCAAAACTACAAAAATTGATTTAAAATTTAAATTTTTTATCACTGCTTTAGCTCAGACAAACATAATCACAGTGATATGACAAGGAAGGGATAACTGTTTTTTACACTTTTAAGTAACTCAATTTTTGTAGTTTTGACTTTCTTGTTTCAATACTTTTTGTATCATTAAAACTTTCTATATTACTATAGCTAGCTAGGTTTCGTATATATCGATCCCTACTTATCTTTATAACATTTATTTTTTATTATTATACTTGTTATTAATTAGAGATGACTAGTTTCTGTAACATGGTAACCATAATCAGGGCTAGTGTCTACAATGCTAGCTGATGATGGTTAACATATTACAGAAACTAGTCGGCTCTAACTGATAATAAAGATTTACCTTTCATCGTGCCAAAAAAAAAATGTAGGTTTTTGTCTTTTCCACACTTAATTTAGTAGCACAATGTGCCTAAAAAGAAACTATTAAGCCTAAATATTGAGTCATTGAGCTTTTGTCATTATGAACAAATATGTTTTTTATTAATTTAATAAAACTTGCACATTAATTTCGACCCTTGACATTTGACCCATAACAGCTGCTGCAGACAATATATTGCAAATAAAGAAATAAATAAAACGGAGTGGCTGGGGCTCAGCAGGAAATCCCTGTCTGTAACTGAACAGCAAGACGACATTCCAAAGATGAACAGTGACGACGGCTACCAGCTGTGACGAATTCTTCAGAAAATACGACATCGTTCAGTTATCTAATTGTATGTTTTTATGAAGGTACAAATACAGAATGTGCATAAAATGTATTCTTTAAAATGTTATTTCAAACTAAGATTAACTTTTACAAAAACAGTTCAGATAAGGAGGGAAACTTTATATTTAACTAACAAGGACCAGAGTATAGAAGTGATTATTGTTGTTAAGGTAGTCAAACAGAACTGACAAGGACCAGAGTATAGAAGTGATTATTGTTGTTAAGGTAGTCAAACAGAACTGACAAGGACCAGAGTATAGAAGTGATTATTGTTGTTAAGGTAGTCAAACAGAACTAACAAGGACCGGAGTATACAAGTGATTACTGTTGTTAAAATAGTCAAACAGAACTGACAAGGACCAGAGTATACAAGTGATTATTGTTGTTAAGATAGTCAAACAGAACTGACAAGGACCGGAGTATAGAAGTGATTATTGTTGTTAAGGTAGTCAAACAGAACTGACAAGGACCGGAGTATAGAAGTGATTATTGTTGTTAAGGTAGTCAAACAGAACTAACAAGGACCAGAGTATACAAGTGATTATTGTTGTTAAGATAGTCAAACAGAACTGACAAGGACCGGAGTATAGAAGTGATTACTGTTGTTAAGATAGTCAAACAGAACTAACAGGGACCAGAGTATACAAGTGATTATTGTTGTTAAGATAGTCAAACAGAACTGACAAGGACCAGAGTATAGAAGTGATTATTGTTGTTAAGATAGTCAAACAGAACTGACAAGGACCAGAGTATACAACGGTCGACACCGACAAACAGAACTGATAACAACCAGAGTACACGATGGTTACTGTTCTTAAGACAGCCGATAAACAGAACTGATAACAACCAGAGTACACGATGGTTACTGTTCTTAAGACAGCCGACAAACAGAACTGATAAGTACCTGAGTACACAATGGTCGACACCAACAAACAAAACTGATAACAACAAGGGTACACAATGGTCGACACCAACAAACAGAACTGATAACAACAAGGGTACACAATGGTCGACACCAACAAACAGAACTGATAACAACAAGGGTACACAATGGTCGACACCAACAAACAGAACTGATAACAACAAGGGTACAC
>NW_013670716.1:13802-16446 GCF_000517525.1 Limulus polyphemus | reverse complement strand
GGTCGACACTGACAAACAGAACTGATAACAACAAGGGTACACAATGGTCGACACTGACAAACAGAACTGATAAGAACAAGAGTACACAATGGACGATACCAACAAACAGAACTGATAAGAACCAGAGTACACAATGTTCGACACCGACAAACAGAACTGATAAGAACCAGAGTACACAATGGTCAACACCGACAAACAGAACTGATAAGAACCACAGTGAGTACACAACGGTTACTGTTCTTAAGACAACCGATAAGAATAACTGATAAGGTTGGATTGGGTTTTAATTTCACACAAAGCTACTCGAGGGATATTTGAGCTAGCCATCTCTAATTTAGCAGTGATAGGTTAGATAGAAGGCAGTTAGTCAACACCAACCACCGTCAACTCTTGGGCTACTCTTTTACCAATGAATAGCGGGATTAACCGTCACATCATAACGCCCTCACGGCTGAAAAAGCGAGCATGTTCAGTGACGGGGATTCGAACCTGCGACCTGCAGATTGCGAGTCGAACACAATGGTTACTATAAATCAAGGCCTCCGACACACGACCAACTGACACCTTCATTAATGGTAATTTTATAACTCAAACTGGTGGATTCAGCCAACTCTTTATATAAGCTATACACTGGTATTCTCAAACACAGGGCAAGTTCCAGCTGTTACTGGGTTTATAAACACGTGTGTGTGTGCGTCCACGCCGTGGAGAACTACACAAAACTTAACGTGGGAAAAAAAGTTCGGCGTGGAAGGATTCGTAAAATACCAAGCTAGTTTATATATAGCAGAAAAAGGAAAAAAGCGTGACTCAAGAGAGGCCAGTCTCCCCCTGGAGTAATGTAGGTCAGTTGCTAGGCGGAACTTGATAATCTTCATTTTTCACCACAGGGGCAGAATTCTTGCCAAGATACAAGGTCGACACAACCTTCATATTGATAACACCGGTTATATATACAAGCATTAAGAGTTTCTAATGTAGGGAACCAAACCAACCCTGGTTTCGTGATCCTATAATAGTTTCAGAGATACTGGAAAATCCCCTTCCCCGCCCCCAGAGTGGGAATTATAGGAGTAAGACATTTAAATATTCTATACTACCTACTTCATTGGATGAGGAAAGACGTTCTGTTTGGAAAACACGTTGTTATAATCTGTGCACAGCTAAAATAAAGTACAGCCTTGTATATCTGTATTTTACAATGTATGGCTAAGAACTGCGCAAAATCGAACAAGAAAAAACAACTTGGAATAACCATTTTGAAAATCAAGTAATATTACAAACTTCAGATGGACTTCAATGTTGGTGTGACGTGTTGGACTTCACAGAATATACACTAATGACTTCAAGAAGCTGGAATAATAAGTACACAATTCGCTTCAATCTGACCTATTAGTTTCATTATTATTCAACTCATCTTGGCCTATCAGTTTCCTTATTGTTCACCTCATCTTGGCCTATCAGTTTCCTTATTGTTCACCTCATCTTGGCCTATCAGTTTCCTTATTCTTCACCTCATCTTGGCCTATCAGTTTTCTCATTGTTCACCTCATCTTGGCCTATCAGTTTCCTTATTATTCACCTCATCTTGGGCTATCAGTTTCCTTATTATTCACCTCATTTTGGCCTATCGGTCTACAGTCTCGCTTCGCACCTTCCACAGGAATTCAACAGCAAGTCTGAAGGCTTATAATGCTAAAAACTGGGGTTTCCATACCCGTGGCGGGCACGGCATAAATAACCCATTGTGTTGCTTTCTACTTAACAATAAACAAAGTTTAGAACCACCACAGCAGGCAGATGTTTACTGACCCGTCCATGTGGAGCCCGATGACAGAATCAGCAGAAAAAAAAAAAGGTTTCTCTGGAAAACATGTTTGTAACCTTCAGATACTTAAGACTTTCAAACATGGATTAATTTAATAAAAATAACCACATTTAACTTGAAAAAAAAACACGTAACGTTTTATAAAAATCCAAAAGAAAGTATAAATCCGTTATTTGAAATATACACGTGAAATTATAAACATCACGTGCATAACAAAATATTAATATAGCGAAAAGTGTAACATGTACGTAAAAATATCTACAATTATACAGTTTGTTTGAAATTAAGCACAAAGCTACACAATGGTCTATCTGTGCTCTGCCCACCACGGGTATCGAAACCAGGTTTCTAGCGTTTATAAGTCCGCAGACATACCGCTGTGCCACTAGGGGGCCAATTATACGGTAATTCCCCCTAACACATATCAGCGTTGCTTATCCGGTAGCATTAGGCTTATCAAAAATATTAAACCAGTCTGTTTGTAATATCGTAGGTACAGGATGGTCAAAACGTTTTGACTACTTGGAGCAGAATATATGGGTGAAATACTTTGTATACACACATAGGGGATAACCAGGAAAGACGCATTTCATTGGTTTTCCTACATAGCACCAGGTGGCGCTGCCTCTATAGTAACAGCTCAGTGTTGCCACCATTAATTTCATTACTTTGTCCATTCTGATAATGGTATTAGATATAGCAAGATTTCAGTTGAGGAACAGTTAATGGGTTATGGCCAGACCTTCAAAAGCCTAATAACCAATGGTCAGTGCATTTAGAGTGAAACTCAAAACCAAACTAGGCAGAAATATGGCT
>NW_013670716.1:0-13781 GCF_000517525.1 Limulus polyphemus | reverse complement strand
GTCATGTTAAACTTATATTAAAGTTTTTCTTCATTACCCATTTAAGCCGTCTCCAGCCATTATTAGAATGGATTGTTTCATCAGCTGGGTACCTACTTTGCTGTTAACGATATTATCGGCCGTAATCCCAATAATATCTCACAAGGTTAGTCCTAAATTCATAGTTTATGCTAATAATGCAAAACAATCTTTATAATAAAAGTACGATAATTAAAGAAGCTGTATGTACCGTCTGTGATGCCCTGCGCATGCGTGATAAATACTCCATCCACAAGTTACACGGTTTGCCCTATACAGACTGTTCTATACTGACTTTATAACCATAGCATTATCAAAAATTATGCTCACAAAAACCACGCATTCTTTGTATGTTTGTTTTATGGTGTTCTGAACTATTTTACCCTACAAATAGTTCACTTTATTAAGTACAACAAAAAACTAAAAACCATAAGTGGAAGACGGCAAAAAAAAATAATTGAACAAGGAAATGCCTGTTTAGACTTCATTAAGTCGTAAGAAAAATACATTACTAGCAACAAGAGGTCGAGTATGTCTTACCTCAATGTAGAAAATGATGCTTTTGTAAAGTGTTCAGTGATCTTTGAGGCAGCGGCTTTACAATGAACTTTTTATTAGACAAACACAAACCTTGTTTCTCTGTAATTGACTGTTGTCTTGTTTTATGGTTTGTTTAAGAAGACATGGACAGGTTGTCGGTGTGGATACTGATCATTCACCACTCTTAAACATCTTCCACTGATCAATACTCATATTTTCTTATCGTTAAAGGATAATACAATGGTTGTTAGACGTTCAGGGTTTAAATTCATGTTTTACTGAGATCACAATTTCCCATATTAACGTGCAAGTAGTTTCAAATAGTATGGATTTTACTTTGATTTGTAAATCTAATTTCAACTCTCTCTCTCACACACACACAAATATACATATATATAGGTGTATGTGTGTGTAAGACGTTTGTTGAATTTCGCGCAAAGCTACACGAGGACTGTCTACACTAGCCATCCCTAATTTTCAAGTGACAGACTAGAAGGAAGGCAGCTAATCAAAACGACCCGGCGCCAACTCTTGAGTTATTCTTTTACCGACGAATAGCAGGATTAACTGTCAGGTTATAACACCCCCATGGTTGAAAGGGCGAGCGTGTTCGGTGATGGAATTCGAACCCGCGAACCGCAGATTGCGAGTTGAGTGCGCGTAACAAGTATCACAAGAATTGTGTTGTTGGTTTCGAAACCTAAATCCAAGTGAAGAACCTCGACGTTCTCATCTTGAATGATATTCTACAAACTTTCGTTATCATCTTCAACACCGAACTTTACATTGGTGGAATATGGAAGACTCAAATCAACAATGCAAGAAACCCATTTTAATCAAACTTATAGGGTAGAAGACAACACAATAACCCACAGAGCGTTGTCCATATCGCAACCGAAGAACAATGTCAAACTTTACTGAACAACTTAGCACGACCATAAAAAAGGAATACTTGTTTCCAATGTAAACCTAGCTGACAAAATTATTCTAACTTGCCCCCCTCCCCCTACAGCTTGTTTTCCAACAGTATTTTACAGCATAAAGCAATCAACGGAGCTCTTACACAAACTGAATCATACTTAATGCAAATAAGAAACAGATACACGGATAAAAACAAGACGAACACAATTATGAAAACAGATATTTACCGACTGTAGACACTTGTCTCTGGGGATTTCCCCTGCTTACGTATCTCGAGAATCTCGGTGGTAAAAGAATGACTTAGTCCTACACCCTTGACCTCAAGCCCATGTCTAATATTTTTCTTGGCCCCGAATGTTCTGGAATAATGATGTCATTTACGCACGTTCCAGCGAAAAATTACAAACCACCGACGAAACTAACGATATAGTCTTGTTTAACTACCAAATATGAACATGACGTAATACGAGCGTGTAGGTTGTACGTTTTATAAAACAGATCCGATTATTTAACTATGGGTAAAACTACTTAACCAGCTCCAAAATCAATCACGTACATATATACACACACAAATATTAATGGTTTTTTTTTGTTGTTACGTTTTAGCGCAAATTTACACGATGCCCTATCTGAGTTCTGTCCACCGCGAGGAATCGAGCTCTGGATCTTAGCACTGTACAGCTGTAAACTTATCGCTGACTAGGAGTATTGTAACTTTACTGCAATGAAGTACAGACACGTTTCCAGTTTTAAAAATTATCTTTATTAGACCATTCTAACTGTTTATCAGCTAAAAAAAAGAAACGGCCTGTAATAAAGAACTCCTATTAAATGTTTTTACTGTCGTTTATATCACGTGATAAAAAAAATTAACAAAAATTCGAGGAAAACAAAACAGCACACTTCTCTTCAAACACTTATAAGCACTTTAAAACTTGCTTAATTACACTTCCATTCTTAAAACCCAGACACTTCTTGGATGAAGTAAAGACGAAGGCACTGTTACATTCACATCGCGTGAAAATGTAGATCAGTGTGGTTCCTAAAATACATTGAAGGTGACTGCAACATGAAACACTGTACAAAATACCCCCGCCTCCCCTCGTGGAGTCAAGTATCTTAATTAATGTACAGTATTTCCCATTTTGTCGTATTTGAATTTTAATCCCCCACCCACCCCTGGTGAAAAGGTCTGGATTCAACACTGGTCTACACAGTTGTACCGGACACACTTCATTTTTTTTACTGTAATATACGATCAAGGTAGGTTTGTATCACACTGGTCACGTTATTGTACCTGTGTATAATCTCTGTCACCTAATATGATAATCATATACCGTGTTAAATGCAAAGAAACAAAATATCAGAATCACAAACAAATAACGACAGGAAACACTAACGGGGTTAGAACTATTCGTTCAAAAGGTTCATGATATTTGCTCGTGCACACTGCACGATCATGTCAGTGGAACTAGAGGTAAGAACGACGCCATACCTAATCCCAGGACGCTGCACCCAGCTTCATGCCACGTGCATACCACTGTACGGTACGTGTAGGTATAATTACAACGGGTTTTCTGAAACGACAGCAGGGTGGCGTTCAGTACTTCCGGTTTCAGTGTCTCTGGTGCACAGAACCAACGAACTACCCATACCAAAAAAAATTATAGTAGTGTCACAGCTCCGACGTTCTGGGTCTTCATTGATAAATATACTTGTAATTAAACTGGTTAAGGTTCACTCACCGGTTTTATTTATTCATATATACAATACTAACCACCTCATGATAAAATATATCTTCAAGTTTTCTCATAATGAGACAAGCCTTTTCACGTGCCAATACTTCAATCCATTCTCTCACCATTTTAAAATGAGGTGCTTTATATTATTTTAATGTAAAATTGTTCATTCTCCAGACTGTAGTATTGTAACTCCACTTACAATTTCAGCCACAAAGGTTAAATCTACACGTATTTTTAAATTACAGTTTACCATACTATCAACTCATCATCATGTTTAGGATGTTCAAACCTGGATACCGTCGTGTTTTTAAATATATATATTTTAACTACTTATAAAGAAGTCAAATATATGAAAACAGTTTTGGAGCATCACCACGTTATTACTGTCCACGTCATCGCGTTCGATCATGATATATCTAACGAACGTGCAGCGTAATTCCCATTGCGAAAGGCTCTATCTTAACGCTGTCATGTTTAAACCCTACCACTCCTCCCTGATAGCTTTTCATAATTCACCTAGCGTATCAGGACAGTGGTTTCATAGCACTTGTTTCAACTTCAACAATCGCACAGGAATCCATAAGCATGTCTTTGTAAAGGATAGTATGAATACCCGTTTCATTCTTCAGCTACTTGATGTATGCGTGTTTGTGGCACGTGGACGGCTTTTGCCACTGAGGTTTGTGTTCGTGGATTTTCTCCTGTTACAAGACGCTTTATTCTGTTTAGAACGGCTGGGTTACGACTTGCTGCAAGTTCCCAAGTTCATCAATATTCCTTTGTTATACATTACTATTAAGTTAAAGATGTATCTATCATCTTGGAAATTCTAAATGTCCGTCCTAAATACATTATTTTACATGATCTTAGTGTGTGAATATTTTGCATCGTAAAGGACTATTACTCATCCTTTCCAAAAGCAATTAATTCCCGCTAAACAACGTCAGAATGGAGTTCTGTTACATGTCGTTCCATCGCGATTTTGTATCAACTATAGTTGTCTTGATGGTTTGCATATTCACCATAGTTGTAATACAATTGTTTGGGTCTATACTTTTATTTGTTCCAGATACCCTAATCACAAAAAAATATATTATTGCAATTATCCCACTGCTGATTCCACACATTGTTTTTTCGTCATTTTTTGTGTTGAGTGTTTTAGCAGCCAAAATTTTACCCTTCCCATTCTAGACTACAAGCTTTTGCTGGTTCACACATTATCTATATCATACTTTCATCTTATGGTACCTATCTCGTCGTAGAAGTTTCATACAAAACCAAAAGAAAGAGTGAAAGCAGTTTCGTCGTTGAGTTGTCAAACTTCAAGATGTAAACTTTCAAATATCAAAAATTTAAAATCTGTGTAACCCAATATACAGAAAGAAAACCCTCCATAACTTAACATATTTTATTACTTGCAGAAAATGTTTCAGCTCAAATATACTAAAGACAGTAACAAAACTTTTTTTGGGGCCACCTGTCGTTCTTCAAGTTCAATATGATAAAACTGAAACTTGCTCTTGTATTTTTTGTTTGTTTTTTTAATTTCGCGCAAAGCTACACGAGGGCTATCTGCGCTAGCAGTCCCTAATTTAGCAGTGCAAGACTAGAGGGAAGGCTGCTAGTCATCACAACCCACCGCCAACTCTTGGGCTACTCTTTTACCAACAAATAATGGGATTGACCGTCACATTATAACGCCCCCACGGCTGAAAGGGCGAGAATGTTTGGTGTGACGGGGATTCGAACCCGTGTGCTTTTGTAAGTGGAAATCATATCCAGTTATTTTACAAATTCACCATTTCCTACGTAAACTAACCCACACTAATACTGATTATGACATCATATAGTTATGCACATAAATCATGAACCCGAGCTCGCTACCACAACTCCATACAGGCTCTCGTACCATAGCTACCACAATATCAACGTAAGCCAGGGTGTGGACAACAGGTACTAATTTGTCATGTAGTCACCAGACAAAAACGCATATAAAAATGGCGGTAAGGTGGAGGTTAATAATATACAAAGTAAAATGTCGAGGCTTGTGTATTCTGTTGTTAGAATAGCTTGGTACTGGCATTAATGTAGGTATTTCAGTGGGTGTCTGTAACTCTGCATGTATCCTTACATGACTTATTTTTGTTTCTTTTACTTAAGCTATATGGAAAAAGACATATGACGAATGTGTATATTCCAATAATTAGTAAATGGACGATTCAAAACGATTTACTGTACTGTAATTAAGACTAATGTATGTTTTCTTCGAGGGTGACAAGTAAGTTTTTCATAATAATCAGAGGGATGTTTACAATGTATTCTCGCTGGAATGAGAAAAGGACTTGTCCTTGGTCCCAAAATTCCTGGCCGCGACCTTGACCCAAGCACTATGACGACACCCACTACCTCAACCCTATACTGATATACCTGTTATGTTGGTTTAGAGCAAAGCCACGTTGGGCTATCTGCTGTGTCCACTGCAGGGAATCGAATCCTGGATTTTGGCGTTTTAAGTCCGTAATAATACCGTTGTCCCACCGGGGACTGCATTATACCTAAAAATATAAGTTTGAAGTATTCTTTGTACCAATAGTACTACTGAAAGTTGCATAAAAACTTAAATCATATTTATCAACTTCTTTTAAAAACAATAAAACATTTAGAACTGTATTATCCATGCAAATACAATGACGGCCTATATAACTTCTGGATGCACCCGACTGCCGATATATACACAAACCAAACTAGCTAGTGGTGTTCTCATCAGACGAATTTATTTAGTAAAAACAACTTATAATCGAAAAGTATATAAATCACACACGTTTATGATTCGTTAACCCACCATATTCTATATTATTATCATCTAATTTGAATCACTTGTTTCTTTGCAATGTTCTTCCGTTTCAGAGTTTACAAATAGCAGTCTTGATTCCAGTTTGTTTCTGTGGCAAGCCAGCGTGCACTGGTGCCAATCTTAAGTCTTATTTTTCCCACATTGCATCATATTGGCTCGTCACATGCAGAATTTCATCACCCATGTCGCCCCAAGTTGGCACCACCATCATTTATCACGAGCCAATCTCAACCGGAAAAACATACAAACTAAGCTAGCATTTCGCATTATATTCATGAACAAACATTCTACTCTGAATTAAAAAAAAAATGTATTTCGAGAACTTTTTGTTCTTTTATTTTCAAATCGCATAAAGCTTAGTCATACCGGTCGCATTTTGTTTTGTCCACTGTAGCCGGATACACTAATCAGAAACATATACCGATGGCGCTAGGTGTTGGCACGTGCTAAAATTCTGCCAAGACCAAAAAAAACAAACAAAAAACAAGCAAACGGGGCAGGTGTTCCACAGGCATTCCAAAGAATGACCTTACAGCAGCCGGGTCACGTCCTTGCTCCAGGGTGCTTTTGCATACAGACTCCTTTGTTACCAACATATCACGTGACAATCGAATTCTCAGCTTGGATAGCCTACAATCGTCCTTAGGCAGGCCACCTAGCAACATGAGTCACTGACACTACACTGTTAAAAACTAGCTACTCCAGGCTATATAGTGGCTTTGTTTTAGCTTATCTTAATTTGTATTAAAGTGTAAATGAAGGACTGCGCAGACTTGGCCTTATTTGGTTTATATTATTCTATGTGTAATTGTTTTATCTCTTTTAGAGCAAAATCAGCTCCTTAAATAAACAATAGGGCCAACCTCCTTTAAAAAGGAGACGTTACTCAACGACTAAACTTGGTGTCCCCCCGGTGGAACAGTCTTCGGATTTACAACGCTAAAGTCAGGGGTTCGATTCCCCTCGGTGGACAAAATAGATACCCCGATGTGGCTATGCTGTAGGAAAACACACACACACACTAAACTAGGTCTCCTAAAGCCCATCACACCACCAACAAACAAGAAAGCTACTGTACATCCCGCTTTAATGTTGTCAATTTCACATTGTCTACTTTACAAAAACGACTAACTAAACAACACATGGAGCCCGAAACGTCGGCACGAAATCAGGAACATTGGCGGGAAGAGTGAAAAGAAAACTCTTGTTTATATCAGTGTAGAGTCCAAAGAAAACTCTTTATATTAATGTGTAAGTAACAGGTACTATATTTATATTAGTTATGTATTAATACGTGTTGTTCCTGAAACTGTCATGCGACTTTCAAATCACTGAACTTGTAAAATGTTAACTTAATTAAATGGAAACCTGCGATCTGTATACAGTTGTTTAAAAGTGATTAAGACAACATATTCCATATCTGTACCAAGTATAATCACACACACATACGATTACGATATAAGCTGTCGAACAAAAAACAGCTTATCCAAAGAGACATAGCAGTGTTTGCAGAGTTACAGTGAAGATCGGGTTAACGTGAGTCATAGCTGCATTATACCTCTTTATTAATGGTTGGTTGTATCGCATCCACAGGTACTGTTGAAATTCTTCATTGATTTAGGAACCTTCCTCACACAGGTGTGAACTGTTCCCGTGTGTTTCTTAGAACACATTCACATCACACCCACAAGACTGAAGTCGAACTGTTCAGTACAAAAGCAGTTAGACTGACACAAGAATATGACGTTTAGCTTGAAAAGCATCCCTTTGTCGCGACATTTGAACTTTTTTTTTTCCCACCTAACGTCTAATTACCAGAATATTCCATTCCTTCACTATGGTATGTGACGTGGCAACCACTCCTACAAAAGAAAAACCAGACAGAAGTTAACTGACAGGTTAAACTGTGTCGACCCCACAGACGTAAAGAGAAATACCAAACAGCCTCGTGTAAATGACTAATTCATACTACAGGTTGATAAAGTACAAACAAACTTTATGTTCGTATTAAAGGTGAAATAATTTTATGATAGATGAACACTACGACTTTCACTTACAAGATATTATTAAGCCTCAATATTCTCACCTACCGCCTAGTATCAAGATTCTTAACGAAGCCATCTTTGGGTTGACTCAGATAATAGGGTTTTATCTAAAAGGCTCAACAAGCACCTCATGTCCATAGAAGGGAAAGGCCCTTGAATGTATAGGTGATAAGTCATACTTTTTACAGCTGTCTACATATGTGTAAGCAGGCATTCATGCTCACTGACTTAGTTCGTCATGTGAAAAACGTGCAACATTGTAGGCATTATACACTAAGCCTAATGGCGTCCGCAGTGAGTACAATAATGCTAAAAAATTTAGCGTGAGATGAAGATTTAATATATTAAAGTGTTTACGCTTCACTATTAACAAAATAAAACTTCAAGAGAAAAATATTAATATTTTTATTTGTTTGTTTTTTTTTTTTGCTCAGTATACGACCTTTTCGTGTTGATTACATTTTGTTTTATAGTGAGTATGAGCAATTAATATACCCTGGTCTGAAATTTATCTAATAATAAAAACAATAACGAGATAAACTAAGGAACAGTTAACATAGCAAGAAATCACGTGATCTGTATATGAATTTATAATATTTGCCTTTTAAGAATTTCCTTAAAACCTTAACACATTTGTCCAAAGAGAAAATTTCAGACGATTAGTATTTCTTATTTTAATGTGAACTATTCCGCACTTGCTTAAAAGGTTTTCTTAAAACAAAGACGAATAAATAAACAATAACAATTTCTCTATTATAATCTAGTTCAATGTCGGCAAGCAGCACCTCCAGCATATCCGGTTTTGTAAGAAGCAGTAAAGCTTATATTTCTGATACCATCATTCTAGTTACTGTACTTCAGCTAGTCTCCGTCCACTCGTACTGGTTATATACCCAGCAATAGACCTTTCTTGAAAGGTAACAGTCGAGGACTTAGGTTATGAGTAATACGAGAAATCCCACCATTTTTTAGGTACAATAACATCATTCCAGTTACTGGTTCATATAGAGCCCACAGCAGACATTTCTTAAATACGTAACAGTCGAGGACTTAGGTTATGAGTAATACAAGAAATCCCACCATTTTTAGGTACAATAACATCATTCCAGTTACTGGTTGATATAGACCCCGCAGCAGACATTTCTTGAATATGTAACAGTCGAGGACTTAGGTTATGAGTAATACGAGAAATCCCACCATTTTTAGGTACAATAACATCATTCCAGTTACTGGTTGATATAGACCCCAGCAGCAGACATTTCTTGAATATGTAACAGTCGAGGACTTAGGTTATGAGTAATACAAGAAATCCCACCATTTTTAGATACAATAACATCATTCCAGTTACTGGTTGATATAGACCCCGCAGCAGACATTTCTTGAATATGTAACAGTCGAGGACCCAGGTAATGAGTAATACAAAAATCTCTCTTTTTTGGGGGGGATTACAATATTAATATATTAGTTGAAGCGTCGTATAAACTAATAAGTTTTCATCCAACGAATCCAGAATTTTTGTATTACTAAAACTGTCCATTCCCTTCCTTGTTTTCCCAATAAAACGTACTTAATTATGCCTCATCTGAGGTTGATCTAGGATGGCAATACAGTAATCACTCATTTTTCCCGAATAAGTAAAAAAAAAGGGGGGGTTGTAAAATACGCTTCCACACCCTGTTATATTCATAATTTTTTTAATAAGTTTGATAGTATGGTTTAAAATGTTTTCCAAGAAAGCATGCCCCAAACCACACCAAGTACGGCCCCCCTCCCTCAATAGAATCCTGGATCAGCCGTCGCTAACTCAATGATTTCAAACATGTATTAAATCAGTTTAAACAAATCGTTGTTTCCTGCCTTTCTTACAAATGAACAAATCACAGAATGAAGACAATTGTCACAGCGTTTACTTATTTGAAATTCAAGGGAAAAGCTCATTAATAAAAATTGAAAATTAACGCAGTTTAATATATCTAGAAACCTCATTATAGATCAGTATCTTTAAATGACACACCCACATGCAAGTACGTTACTAGTGATTGTGTTACTTTAAATATTACAGTCTACATATCCTAAGTTTAGTAAGTCCTCGATCAAGTTACTTATAAAACATACTACAAAAACAAACTTAATATATGTACAATAAAACACAATTATTTACCTTGCAAATGGTTTGGGATCGACTGTATAAGTATCTGTAAGGGGCTGTAAACGAACTGGTACAGTCAAAGGACAGTGATCCTTGGTGATAAAACCCTCTTGATAGTCCACCTTTTCATTCATTTCAGGTCTCTGACCTATCGCTAAGATCTGAAAATGAAGAATTACATGTGTGAATAACTGTCAAGCAAAGGTTCTATTCGCTCCAATAACTAACCACTGTTATAAGTCGTGTCATTAAAACGGGGTTTTCAGTGTTCCTTCCATTTATAACGAAAGTATATTTTTCAAAATATCCTATTTTCGCTAAGCCTAACACAGACAATTTTACATGTCAAACTTCCCGTTAAATATCCGATTACCTGGAAACTAATTAAATAAGTTGCTGTAGATATTACAAACTTGACAGTTTCAACTCATGTTTATCAGTATCTGTTTATTAATGTCTTAAAATATTGTCTAGTGAAACTAAAAAAATTATACTATAAAGGCAAAATAAATTTAAACATCGCAATAATTGCTTTTGAAAATAAAATTTCCAGTAAACATTCCATAAAGCTTGATCAGAAGTAACTTCTATACTAGTATGTAACACTGGAATTAAACAGTATATTTACTGCTCGGGATATTTCACGACAGAATTACGGTTACTATGGTGATATTTACTTTGACATTCGCAATGAAGATATTAACTTTTGCGTTACTGATACGTATAATACGGCCAAAGAACTCGACAATACTAAACTGATCAGACACTGTACATATTTCGTAATTATTAAAAGTATTTCCTAATGACCAAAATGAGTGGGTGGACTGCTGCTTGGCCTAATTTAGGTCACAGTTACATGCTACAAACTATAAACAGTGTCATTCATATATGCATTTACTAAAACTTGCTTACTGCTTTTAAACTTAGGTTCTATTTTAGAATTTAATCCACATCAAATGTTCTATTTGCTTATGAGTTCATACTGATTTGAAATTGATTTTTTCAGACAAAATGTGCCATATTATTTTGTAAATATAATCAAATACCTAAATACTATGTCATAAAAATGCATTATTCAACTGAAAACGTAAAAATTATATCCAGTTCTGATATAGGACAAATCACAGGACTTGTTTATACATACATATAAATTCTGATCAAGATTCAGTTGGTCATATAGGTCAAATCACAGTGTTATGCTTTGATAATATATAAATCTGTATATGTCATAAATATATGCCAATATTTTCAGCTGTTAAACACGGTTGCTACGTCATTTGAACACTACAGAAATGAGATATAACATATAATACATATACTAAACTGAAACATTAGAACCTAGATAAATAGGTTATACGCTCGAAACGCTATTAAATGGCTTAATCAGCAGGTTCTAGCTTTCTATTTCTTAATTATCTCTACAAATTACACTCACCAATCTAAAACTAAAAGCTACACGTCAAAACTCAAATCATGCTTCACGTTCAGATCACATTAAAACCATAAACTATTTATAATATAAATAAGTCTAAATACACCTAAAATTTTCCTTGAATAAATAAAGTAGTTACAATACATTTTTTTCAATAAAAAAATGATTTACTGTTAATTCTAAACTATCAACACCAAGTCATAATTAGATTTAGAACAGGCCTAAGCTTAATTTCCACTTGATTTTTCGATAAGAAACAAAAATGCTCATAAATAAATGTTAAAAGTAAGCTATTCATGATTTTAGCCTTAACACTTTCGTATATTACCTGTTATTATATGAAACAATAATAACACAAATCTTGATATTCCTACCATGAAAGTGCAGAACACACAAACACTGTGACCGGCTTGTTTCCAAATTCCACTGTTCCAACACGAATAACCAAGGAAAATTATTCGTTCTTTTTATAAATATATCAGTGAAGTTATATGGCACCGAATTTGTTAAATAAGATATGCACACAATACGTCATAAAAGAGCGAAGTAATTCTGAACAAACTTTGTACAAGTAAACTGAGTAAAACACTAATACTAATAGTGGAAAATGGTCATGTTATATACTGTCAAACTTTAGGCTTAAAGACACCAGAAACATCTATCTATCCCTCTCACCCGTTACAATCACAGTCCCTTTCTGCCAGCCAACCAAACACTGTCAAGAAAATCACCGCTCCACAAGCCTAGTATCAGTTGTATGGAAAATAATTGTCGAATTCTCGCGATTACCGTGACATCTATAGACATCTTTAAAAATCAAAGTCTGTACAAAACCGTGAAATAATTTTTGTAATTTGAAGTAAAAATGCAGATATAGTTATGGAAATTATGTTTATTTTTATTAAAAAAATATATGTTTTCAAAGTGTTTTTATGCAAAAAAATTTTTAGGAAAAAATGTGCTATATGTTTGAGCATTTCAGTTTCTTTCGTTTCACAGATTTTAGCGTTGTACGTTCATGTACTTACCGCTCATCCAATTGAGACGTCTGTTGAAGACTTGTTTTGTTTTTAACACTGATTCTCGTTTTTTGTTTGTTTTGTTTTTTTCTTTGCATTCGAAACAATAATGGGAGTGAGACCCCAAAAATTAAAGGTCAAAAACATCACCAGGGGGCTATGATAATAGTAAATGCAATATAGCCAAGGTCACAAGTAGACGCCATTAAAATTCCAAACCCTCATTTGTTCCGATCCACAAGACAACGTTTCGTTAGATCTGCCAAGGACAACTTCATTTGAAAAGCTCAAAATGTTGCCATAATTCACTTATTCTGTGTATTTTTTCTCTTTCGGGTACATTTACAAAACTATAAGAGAAACTGTGGTATCTCAGTAATGCCAATAAGGCTTATTTGAAATCAGTTGCTATTGTTGTAACGTTTATTCTATCGCTAGGCGGATGTTTTTTGTTTTGGATTAATTTCTAAAAATAATGTCAAATCTAGTCCACATAAAGAGAACGAATTAGTTTATTTCTTCTATATTGTTACGACAGCGGAAGTCACGTGATTCTGGTAACACGTGATGAGTATCTAGAAGATTCACGAAAAGGCGAGTACAATCTAGATGTGCGCTTTTATTGTATATAAGCGCGGCAAATAAAGCGAGAGAATGAATCGGAATTGGAATCGCAGATAGAGAGATTGAAGATATGGAAACGGATAGTTGAGTCAAGCGGGCGGTAGGCACCGTAAGTAAAGCGCGTGAATCGTTGTGAATTATAGCGTGTGTTTAAGTTAAAGTGACTGTGGAAATTAAGTGTATTGCAAAATTGAAATGAGAAAGAATAAACTAGTTTTATTTAAGAAAGGACTTGTATCGCTGAAGTTTCTCGGAAAGCATTTCTACGGAATATTAACAAACGAACACAGAGACGTAACAAATTGGTGTCAGAAGCTAGATAGAAAATAAATAAAAAAAAAGAAAATGGAAACAAGAGGTGGCAAATCAAACTACAGCTTAGCAGATTTGATGACAACAATACAAGAACAGCAAAAGAAACAAGAAGAACGAGAAAA
>NW_013670715.1:65241-71884 GCF_000517525.1 Limulus polyphemus | reverse complement strand
TTACGGTATCAATTTCATGACAATCAGTGTGGAAGGAAAACAAATTCCTGCTCGACCTTTACAACCATATTTTGATGCTGAACTCTATACACGAAGCTACGAAACATTATTTAGTGGAACAGGAAAATAGTTCCAAGATCAATGAATTGATATAGGATATGACAAATACTCGAGAAGATATAAACAGGAAAATAGTTTCAAGATCAATGAATTGATATAGGATATGACAAATATTTGGGTAGATATAAATTTTTTGCTTTTGATCTTACATCCGATTTGTCTGCTAGAGATTCACACTATACCTTGTTGAAACACTATAAATATTCTTACCTATGCATAATTCCAGTCAGTTTTAGAAATTGATCAGTCTAGAAACATTATAACTGATATCTAAGAAGCTATGAACATTCTATAAATTTATTTCATAATATCACAAGATTTGTATATCCGAAAGAAGCTTGGAGGTGTGTTTACCAGTGATCAACTACTGATCATGCAGAAAAACAACTGTAAATCATCCATCTGGATCCGAGTCATAAATCTGATAGCCACTGGATCTGTATTTACTTTGGTTGAGATGAGAAAGGAAAATATTTTGATCCTTTAGTACTGCCTTCATTAAACTTCATATCAAGAAGAACTGTCTAACATGGACTTACAACATAAAAGTACTGCAAGGACCAAATTCGTCTATATGTAGACATATTGTACATATTACGCTTACTATTGTTGTCGACATGCGTCAGGTCTTTTTATGTTGTTGTTTTTGAAACACAAACTCAATATTCGTAACACTGAATTAATTAACGGACTGACTCTAACAGACATAATCAATGACACAGTTCGATCCCACGACCTGCAGATTGCTAGTGTGTCGACCTCATGAGGAAGCACAGACGATGATGCCATAGACAACAGGGACGATGACATCATAGTTCCACGAAGTTTCACCAAATAGCGCGTTGCTAGGACAGGCTGAAGACCGAGAGAGCGTAGTTAGACGCGACGTCATAGTTCCACGAAGTGGAATCAGAAGGTGCCAGTGCAATGACAGGCGGAAGTTGTCCTGAAAATATGCCACGAAGTGGAATCAGAGGGCGCATTTTTATGATGTAGATCAACATGACATTATGGTAATAAAGTCTTAAAACTAATAGATTAATCTAATTTCATAACCATGTATTTACAGTTTCACTTTATAAGTAAAGCGTTAACTACAATTTACAAAAGCTGACAGTCCCTTGTGGCTGCATATAGGTCTCAGTTTTTGTTTTCGTTTCATTAATATACTTATTTGTATTACATATGTTTTACAAAGGTGGATAATCTTACTAAGAGTAGTGTTTGTATAGGTTCAATAGATGATGAGCTCTTTGTCTCAACATGTGATGAATGTCTATATTATTGATTTAACTGAGTAAAAAAATTCTCGACACAATATTTCTTTTAACACTTTATTATTTTCACAATAAAGATTTTGTAACCTGATCTACATAAAAAGACATCTATTAAGGACATATTTACTTGAAAACATTTTGCAACAAAATCACGAACAAACATATCATTAATATCTTTGTGGGATCCAAATGTTGATAACAGTTTTCGTTCGCAATTAGCAAGTAAATGTCATTTCTGTTTAGACTTTTTATTTGTAAAGTTAGACCTATCGGAAAACGCTGGTCACACTTTCCATAACAAAACACCCTTTCTTACCACCCTACCTATCACATATCGGTTTAAACAGTAAAATTGTAATAACCTATAAAATGTATTAAATATGATTGCTAACTTTGTATTTTATCTTATAAAATGTATATCTACCTTTACGTTAATGTATATTTACAAAAGTGGGTTCTTCGTTGGTCCATTCAGTCATGCAATTTATGTATGGTTAAAGAGTCACCCTTGTCATGGGCTGAATCAAACTAGTCAAGGTCTTATACAGTAGATCCAAAGCCCAAAACACTAAACCAGGAAATCCAGAAATCTTCAGTGCACTAAAACACAACTATTTAGATACTGCTACTACTATTACTTCTGTTCTAGATTTTAAGTGAATAGAAAAAAAAACATCCTGGAAATTACCTAAACATTAGGTGAAAAGCTTTTACAAGTTAACGTAGTACACTATTTTATAATTTGTCAAGGATTAAGTCACAATGAAAGACATTTTCACACTTTTTGTTTTTCGGTAGAAAGTTTGTGTGATCGTTTTTCTATTATTGAAAACTGTATCCTTGGAAGAGATCAAGTTGAATGAAATATTTTGAAAATTGAGCTTTTAACACGAGCCATCCCGGAATCTTGATATAGATCCAGGCGGATAATATCTATTAAACTGAACAAGAAATGAATAACATTTTCGGAGAATGATTTGTATTTACGAATAGTTATTATTATTATATTATCAACAATTATTTCATTTTTGCGAAGATATTTTACTCATGTAAACTAAGCGGCAAGATCAGAGACCATCCATAACTAACATCTGCTGACCAGTCAACAGTTAACTGCCACAGCTGTAAATCTCTCACTGTTGAAAATCCGAAACTTTTGTTCAGTTGCATATCATAATTTGAACCTTGAATCTTCCAATATGCAGCCCACAACCTTAACTACTAGGCCACGCCTGGACAGAAAGAATTTTAAGAAAGCGAACATACAGTGGTATTATAAAGAAGTAGTTTCAAAAGCTTATCACCAAAAAATTAAGCTCTTCAACGAGAGAATTTAATACCATATACAGACAAATTTAAAATATCATATACAGAGTATAAAACAAAACGTACACTAAAAGCAGACATCCAAAAAAGAAACTGTCGGTATTTTGAACACATTATCAAAATAAATAACATTCAAAGAACTTTGGTAGATGGCAAAGTGGAAAGCTGTAGGAAGAGAGGTCGACCGCGGAGAAAATGGGTCACAGGTGTCAGGGAGTGGTTGCAGTCTAGCTACAGTGATTGTACGAGGAAGACACGGGGCATGGCGAGCGTTGACAGCTGATTTCCTGGGTGGAGCAGCTAAAAGCAGATTAGATATAGACCGGTCTGAACAAAATCGTTTTAACAGATCTCACTGTAGGATGTTTTTCATTTTGCTAAGAAGAAGAATATTTAAAGATGCGTGGACGATGCAACCAGTGATGGTTTTGACAATTTATTAATAAACTGTTGGTCAACAAACAAAGAAAGTTTCAAAAGAGCTTTCTCTAGTTTCTAATGTCGTGCATGAGTCAGAATAATCTGACTGTTGGTATGCTAGTTTAAAATAATTGGAAATTAGTCAATACCATTTATAATGTCGTCCATCTTCCAACGTAGTGAAGAAAGAAGAGAAGGGGAAGATACAAAAAAATCTATTTCTATTGCCAAGATCTGTCTTGTCTGATGAATATCTTATTCAAGTGACAGATACAATGGAAGTACAGATGGTAATAAATTTCAGTGCCATTTGAAGTGGCAGGGCACGGATAGGACATAATGGCTCACGTCACTGTGAACATGTAACATGTGAGATATCATTGGGTTTACTGCCGAAACTATCGTTAGCAGTGAGGGTACCCAGCTAACGAAACAATCCATTCCAATATTTTAAAGTAGCTACGTAAGAAAATGGTATAGTAGATTTACTGTATTGATAGGAAGGTTAATTTTTACTTTCGCTCTGCGTACGTAGCTTTCTCTGATCGGTAATTATTATTGTTATGTCTATTACAGAACGTGTCTTTTCATGTTATCAAAAGCTACTAAATATATACATTTTTCTTATTATAGTTTATATAAGTGTATTATATGCATTACATACAATAAATACTAGAAGTTTCAATGACTCATTCTGTCAAATAAAAATCAAATAATGTTACTGCTTAGTACCTAGTTTTTGACAGATTAATAAGATTACACATGAAGGATATCGTCTGATAGTATTTTTACTATAATTGGTAATTAGAAAGCCCAGTATTTAGTAAGCCTAATTCCTTTAGTTGCAATAACATCAATACTAAAATATACACTAGACTTAAAGTTTTAATTCTGTCAAGAAGACAACTTTCATATGTTTTTTTCTTACGCCCCAAATTGGAAAATTATAATGAACTGTGACTAATGAATTGAAATTAAAATAGCACAAATGTTTTTGTCTTTTTATAGAGACATAGGATACAGTCAACAACCAAGAGGGGCTAAGAAGCAGGCTATCCGGATACTAGGATACTAAGCTCCGGAATCCTGAAATCTGTCATAGAGTCAATACGCACCTTCTATCTAACTGTTTGTTTAACTAATAAGAGGTCTTGTTGATTAATCATTTCTATAACTAATCAAGTATTTCCATGTTACAATTGCATTTTAGTGTTTAGATAAATATAACACTTTGTGAAAATTTGTGCACTCATTAGTGAATAAGCAAAGTGATCACATCCGTGTCCATCTTTAGTTTGTTTTTTTACCTCAGCTATTCCAGTCTCGCATTTTTTTACTTTTAAATCAATCCTTCCATATTTTTTTCTGCCCTGACAATACCACAAAATATGTAATTCCCTTTAAACTGTGGGTGTGTTATAAGAGTAAAAGTAAAACTGTTAAAGTGGATGACGGGCGGTAAGTACTGCTGTCTGGCTGACTTCCTTCTGGCCAGAAGATCAAAATTAGGGACAACGGCAGATAGCCATAGTAGCTTTGCATAAATGTAAAAAGAATCAGTGAGTTGTCAACAACTTATTTTGAGCTTTCAATGATACAATAATAAGCTAGATCTACGTGGTCGTTATTTTGGTAAGGAAATCATAGTTGAAGTCTCAAACAGTGTGTAAACACACACTCATCATGTGCCATCTTGTCAATAAAGCTGAACCTAAGTCATACGTTACAATAGTAACTCGGAAGGGATATGAAAGTATCTATACAACTACATTTTACCGCATTTGTATATTATTATGTTTTAAAAAGATCATTTCATACGCTTTAAAAAAATATTAAAATAACCATTTAAAATATTGTTAGAAAATTAATTATGTTGAATTTACTCTTTAGTGATATTTGGCTTCTTTTCTGTTCAGTGGTTCAATTATATATATATATATATATATATTGATAGTTTTTATTAAAACAACCAGACCAGTTTCTATAAGTTTGACACCAAACAACCAGTTTTTATAAGGAAATAAAAACATATTCATCCAATACATTATTTACATTACCAATTTATCACTCTTATCTGTAGCATCCATAAATAATTATTACACACTACTGCGTACTTAAAATGGATGATATTTTAATATAACGATTTTCTTTAACTATAATCAACAAGTAGTAGTCGTAAAATGTTGAATTAATTTTGAATACTTTTATTAAAACATTTATGCTAATATTTTGAATCCAATTTTTTTAATAATTCTAATTCACCATTTTGTTAGGCCCACATTTTTTCTAATGTAATCTGTAACTTCAATCTATTAATGAAATTACGTAATAATTTCTCTTTAATTGTTTTAAGATACAGAACATGTTGATTTTCTTGCATCTTACACCAATAACTGTAAATAACACTCTTTCCTAAAATAATGATGAAATTACATACCTCAATTAATTTGGAATTATTGCAACTTTTATAAAAGCATAAATGCCAATAATCGTAAGATTCATATATTCTTCCAAAAATTGTTGATCATATCTTAAAAATCAACGTCTAATAAAAGTTAATTTACAATACATATACCAATTATTACCTATCATAGTATTATAATATACCTAAAATACATATACCAATTATTACCTATCATAGTATTATAATATACCTAAAATACATATACCAATTATTACTTATCATAGTATTACAATATACTTAAAATACATATACCAATTATTACCTATCATAGTATTACAATACGTCTAAAATACATATACCAATTGTTACCTATTATAGTATTACAATACACCTAAAATACATATACCAATTATTACCCATCATAGTATTACAATACACCTAAAATACATATACCAATTATTACCTATCATAGTATTACAATACACCTAAAATACATATACCAATTATTACCTATCACAGTATTACAATACACCCAAAATACTTATACCAATTATTACCTATCATAATATTACAATACACTTAAAATACATATACCAATTATTACCTATCATAGTATTACAATACACTTAAGATACATATACCAATTATTACCTATCATAGTATTACAATACACCCAAAATACATATACCAATTATTACCTATCATAGTATTACAATACACCTAAAATACATATACCAATTATTACCTATCATAGTATTACAATACACCTAAAATACATATACCAATTATTACCTATCACAGTATTACAATACACCCAAAATACTTATACCAATTATTACCTATCATAATATTACAATACACCCAAAATACATATACCAATTATTACCTATCATAGTATTACAATACACTTAAGATACATATACCAATTATTACCTATCATAGTATTACAATACACCCAAAATACATATACCAATTGCTACCTATCATAGTATTACAATACACCTAAAATACATATACCAATTATTACCTATCACAGTATTACAATACACCTAAAATACATATACCAATTATTAGCTATCATAGTATTATAATACAC
>NW_013670715.1:58631-64263 GCF_000517525.1 Limulus polyphemus | reverse complement strand
CTAAAATACATATACCAATTATTACCTACCATTGTATTACAATACATCTAAAATACATATACCAATTATTACCTACCATTGTATTACAATACACCTAAAATACATATACCAATTATTACCTATCATAGTATTACAATACACCTAAAATACATATACCAATTATTACCTATCATAGTATTACAATACACCCAAAATACATATACCAATTATTACCTATCATAGTGTTACAATACACTTAAAATACATATACCAATTATTACCTATCATAGTATTACAATACGTCTAAAATACATATACCAATTGTTACCTATTATAGTATTGCAATACGGACATGATTCGTATCCAATCACATTTATTCGCTTTAAACATAGTGGATTAGGTAATGCATCATACATAAGTCTTCACTGTATATCCGTGTCACGTTTTTCGGCCCGACTTCTATATATTGTTTTCCATATACTTTTTGGTAATTGGAGATGATAGTCATTCAAAAAATTATTTTCTTTTCCTTTTACTAAATTACTGTACAAGGTTTTAGTGTCCTGTTCTGCTACTGGTGATTCTAAATTAGATGTATTACCTTGTTCATTATTAGTTAGATTTTCACTATTGCTAGTTAATCTTATAGAATTAACAATGTGTTTAAACTCTAATGTAATCGCAGTCACTAAACATTTCAAACGCTCTTCATTTTTACCATTCTGTAATTGTTACGGCTAGATTGACCTTATGTTGTTCTATCTCTTTCTTTCCTTATCTACAATGTTTGATACTGCTATCACGTTATTTATCAGCCACGAAAAATAACAAAATGAATTTCCTGTATTATCTAATAAATAAGAATTTAAGAGAAAGTAAACTTATTACAGTCTGGAAGCGTTTTCAACCTTTGCATCATTAAAAGGAAAAATATTAATTCTTAATCAAATTACTAGTAGTATTATGTGGCGCAGATATTAGGTATTAGAACAGTCTAACTAATTTTCAAAACAATTTTTTTGGAGAAGAGTTCACTGGGTTGCTAGAAATACATTATCTTTACCTTTTGAAGAAGGTGTATTAAATCATATATCCTTGAATGATAAACAAACTGATTTTAGGATTCGTTACTTCGAACGTGTATTACATAAACTAACCAGTTCACCCATCCGAATAACAACTGAAACTATTTTTAAACGGGCATATCAACATTTTGATTTTCTTATAGTTCTTTTAATGGATCATATGAAACCACGAGGAAAGTTAGGAATGTTTTATAGCTTTGTTATGTAAAGGTAGTGTAGGGTTAACATAAGAAGGAAAATTCAAAACTATTCTGTTCAAGCACTTCTTAAAGATACTAATATTTCTCTTTCAGTTCATCTCAATTTCTTTGAATCCATACCAAAGAATTTCCTAAATACACTCAAAATAATTTTTTCCTTGATTCATCCATGTATAGTCTACTTTATTTTCTGTTCGTATTCTCTAATCACCAGACCATTTTTTGTTTTAGAGCACACCACAATAAGCTATCTACTATGTTCACCACGTGGAATCGAATCCCGGATTTTAGCATTGTAAGCTCGTAAACTTATCGTTGTCCCATTCGAGGACAGAAATTTGTAAGTTATTAAATATTTTATGTTTGAAATTAAGTACAAAATATGAAGTTTTTATTTGAGGGTTCAAGTTTTCAAAGCTTGATAAATGATTAACTTTTGATTGATATTTCACAATATCTAAAATTAGATGTTCGCGTGATCATTTTGAAAATTCAAGTTATTAATTACATTAATTAATGTTTTTATTTTATGACGATTAAGTTGATAAATTAAAAAAAATAATCCACATATATTAATACTAAAATGAAAAACGTTATCTAAATTACTACAGAATTCTAGAAAATCACTCTGCTTTATTTTACTTTCCCTTTACTTCTTATTTCGTATTTTTTATCAAAAAAACTATCTAAAAAGAAACAAAATTAGCAACAAAGTAATCATTACCCGAATTTAAATCAGTATAATTATTCAAATCTTGATTTAATCCATAAGGATATAATGTTTTTAATTTCAAAATTTAGAAGCTCTCGCATTGTATTCTATTAGTTTCTTCATTAACAATTTCAAATATAGTTATTTTAAAAGAAGTAAAAGGATGGCCTTTGAAATGCTTTAATTCTATGGAATTCATTAAATTGTTTATATTGAAACATTTGAGAAAAAGTGAAGCATTTTATAGAAATTGAAAATGCTTCTGTGTAGAGAAATAGAAAGTATCATGAATATTCTTGTATAACACACATACATGTCAAATGGAGAAAAGATGTAAACATTAACGTATACCAATTGGACCTTTTACAAGTACAGTTATCCAAGTAAGTATATGGAAAGTTATAATGTTACGGTCAATCCCACTATTCGTTGGTAAAAGAGTAGCCCAAGAGTTGGCGGTGGGTGGTGATGACTAGCTGCCTTCCATCTAGTCTTACACTGCTCAATTAGGAACGGCTAGCGCAGATAGCTCTCGTGAAATTCATAACAAACCAAACCAAGAGCTGTTAGATGGCAGCCTATTTCCATGTATCTATTCATATTTTTATTCCAATCAAATTTCTGCCATTTTTTTAGGTGACTTACTTCCCTTAGCTAATGAAGTTTGTTTGTTTGTAATTAAGCACAAAGCTGCACAATGGGCTATCTGTGCTCTTCCCAGTATGGTATCGAAACCCGGTTTCTAGCGTTATGAGTCCGCAGACATACCATAAACTTTCTATATCCTATTCTCTCTGCTATGATCACATCTGTATATTGTCAATAAGTCAAACTGCTTGGTTTCGATTTTTTATATTGTAACTTGGATTGCATCTTGGTGAACTTGTGTATTAATTTGTAACTTGGATTGCATCTTGCCCCCCGGCTGAAAGAGGGGCGTTAGGCAAGTCGACTAATAGCTCTTGACCATCGCCAATTATCCTTTAGTTTTTGTTTTTATTCAATGAGTCAGCAGAATTAAACCAATTGGGCAGAGGATCTACTTGCGAACTAAGCCAGTAATTATAGTTGAAAGATCGTAAGAACACGTAAAAATCAAATTTTAATCTGTGTTTTTGGCTGGAAAGTCAGTTCTCTGGTGAAGAAACCAGTGACCTGTAAAAATGCTGTAATCCTGATTTCTAACCATGGCTGTATTAGAGAATCTGACGAATATCCGCCGTACAAATGCCTTGTATGTATATTTATATATAATGCCACCATCTCTAGTCTAAAGTGTAATTAAGAAATGATGTATGATGTGTACAAATAATATGATGTTGAATGAGAACACCCTTGTAGGCTTAGTAAGATTTATTGGGGAAGTAATAGCTTTGTTGAAATATATCTTAGAGAGTGTATTAACCAGATTACAGTTCAGTGTAGTTTCAAATTTAATGAGTATTGATGAAAGTTTAATTAAAGAACAGTTGCTTATTCAGAACAAAGAATTTGATTATTCTCAAATAGTTTCGATACTGTGAATGTAGATGAATATTTGAATATTTTTATTAAAATGTGGTATGTGATTTGAATCTCAGTATCTGAGTCAATTCTTTATTAACTAGATATTAACTTTTATTCTTGTTAAAAATTGAAAAATATTTTTATATATATTTTTAGATTATTAATATAAATTAGTTCTATATAACTTTATTTTTGAAATACAAAAGAATTAAAAATCATTGTAGTTTGTTTGTTTGAAGTTAAGCACAACGCTACACAATGGGTGAGCTATCTGTGCTCTGCCCACCACAGGTATCAAAACCCGGTTTCTAACGTTGTAAGTCCGTAGACATACCTCTGTGCCACTGGAGGCAATCCTCATAGTAGACTAGTGATTACCGAGGAAAACCTGTCCATAAATCTATGATTGGCCATATAGATGATTAAACCCTGAAAATCTTTCCCACGTGGCTTAAAACGTATTATTTTTATTACTTGGTCAAAGTCGTTATCCGTGTATACAGCGTCCTCTGGTGGCGAAGATAAAAGACGCATTTATATTAAGTGTTTTACGCATTTATTATTCTAAATACTTAAACGAGGAAATACATATATATATATTTACTGTTATCAATATAGTTATTTATGTTAGCTATCGGTATTCTTGTTTTTACACTTTTATGTATTGTATTTGCTATTTCTTTGTTAGACGATTTTGTTATAAGGTTAAATATTTTGTTTATCCTGTAGATAAAATAAAACCAAATTCCTGTTTTCGGTTGGTTTGTTTTATACTTTTATTTTTAGATATAAAAAAGCCTCTAATAGTATTCTACAGCGATTCGACGTAGTTCGTTGTGAATGTTATTATTAATCCTACCGTATTTAAAAAGTGTGAAATGCTTGAGCAAATCCAGTAAAATATCACCTAAATAGCATGATTTTTTCTTATTAACACGGCGACGTATTTTAAAATTATTTTCTTAAGCCTTAAATGTACATATATATTAAAGCGACCTTGTTATAACTAAAATTATTCGTGACTACAATATTCCAATTTGATATTTCACTTCCCTTTCCCCCAAGGATGAAATATAAAAAGATAAAACATACATAGTGTTTTAATATAACTTGTATTTTCACTTATGCTTTATCTCTTTTTGCTTATTTCATTATTATTTTAATATTTTCTTTTTGTTAATTTCACATACGTATAAAACATTAGCGTTACGAAATAACATTGATTATAAAATTATAGAACGGTATTATTTCAAAGCAACAGAGGATACTAACTATTAATTATAAATAACTTAAAGGAAAAGATGACTCATCAATTGAAAGATAAATTTTCCAATATTTTCCTCATATGTTACATGCACGTAATGATAGCTAATGCCAAGGCCTCGCGTGTAAATAATCACACAGTTGCATCAAACACTTGTTGTCTGAAGGTCATCACATTGGAAAAAAATACTACTTTACAAAAATGTTCTTAATTTTACTAATACTCCTTCTTTACTGTTATGTATAGTACGTCAACGAATAAACACAAAATTCTATTTCACACTCTTGTTCTTAATATTTGTGTTTATAGCAACTATCCAACCAGATTGATATGGTTATAAGTTGATCACTCAGGAAAAATGATTGAGTTTCAAAAAGTATTTGTGATTTTTTCGTAAACAGTAAAACATCTATTAAATTTTACTTTTCATTTATTTGTCCATAAATATTAAATGCAACAAATGCTGTTCGGTTACGCTGTCTTTTCTTCAGGTGTTAAAATTAACACAATCGTTGTGTATGTTTGTGTGTATCAGATTTAAACTCCGGTCGTAACACCTTTCAAGTCTTTAGCAGTGACTTGAATCAGCATCGAGCTCAAATAGCATGTCTTAAGGAAACAAAGGTGTTTTTCAAATATATATATATATAAGTAGTGTTCTTTCTATGATACTGTTATATATATATATGAGTAGTATTCTTTCTATTATACTTTTATATATATATGAGTAGTAGTCTTTCTATTAAACTGTTATATATATATCAGTAGTATTCTTTCTATTATACTGTTATATATATATATATATATATATATTATTTACTACTACGTCTTAGTTAATTAATTAATATAGTAAGTAGTTAGTTAGCTTTACTTTTACTTTAATTTA
>NW_013670715.1:53417-58610 GCF_000517525.1 Limulus polyphemus | reverse complement strand
GTAGTATTTTTTCTTATTACTATTAGTTATATATATATATATATATATATATAGTATTTCTATTACGTCTGTTATATATATGAAATGTAGTATTTCTATTATACTGTTATATATATATATAAATAGTAGTATTTCTATTATGCTGTTATATATATGAATTGTAGTATTTCTATTATACTGTTATATATATATATGAGTAGTAGTCTTTCTACTATACTGTTTTCTGTATCATGTGTAGTCATGTTCCAAGGAGTAGATTAATTTTACAGGAATCAGTACGAAGTGCTTTCTAAATGTTTATTTTTATATCAGAGTAGAAAGTCATTTAACATATAAAAATCTAACACTATCGCTGAAGCGTTAGGATAAATTTAATATATTTACGATGTTATATATGTATATATCAAGCACTTTCTTCCTACTTTCATAAATTATAACACATCTTCCGAAATATAATGTTTGGTAGCGTTATTCTGGAAATTATGCAACTACTCGTTTAGTGCAATGTATCTTAGCAACAGGTATCGTACAAAATGCACATTAACTTCGTTAATCTATATTAAATGGCGTGAAAGATTATGGATAAACATTGTAAAAGGGGAAGTAAAAAATACTTCAGAGTGTCTAATAGTATTGTGAAACTTGGGCAGTGCAACATGTCACAAAGCTGAGTACTTCTATATCTACAACTTGGAGACTGAAGTAAAAGCCGAGTTCTATGTATGATAAAATATAGGGAGTAACGTGAAATATTTATATTATGTGTAGTACAAGTTATTGTAGTGAAGGATTATTACTATATGTTGTACAATATAGTAGCATGAAAGGTTTGCACTACGTATTGTAGAAGATAGTAACATGAAAATTAAATATTATGTATTCTATAAGACAGTGTTGTGAAGGATTATTACTATATGTTGTACAATATGGCAACATGAAAGACTGGCACTACGTATTGTAGAAGATAGTAACATGAAAGTTAAATATTATTTATTCTATAAGACAGTGTTGTGAAGGATTATTACTATATGTTGTACAATATAGTAGCATGAAAGGTTTGCACTACGTATTGTAGAAGATAGTAACATGAAAGTTAAATATTATGTATTCTATAAGACAGTGTTGTGAATGATTATGGCAACATGAAAGACTGGCACTACGTATTGTAGAAGATACTAGCATGAAAAATTAGTACTACGCATTGTAGAATATGGTAGCATGAAAGATTAGTACTATTTATTATACAAGTTAGAAACTTGAAAGTTTAACAAAATCTGCCATCAGTTGATGAATACAAGTGTTCAGTTAGTCATTTAAAGGCAGAAACCGTGTTAGAAAATGTCAATTTTATTTATCCATTCCTGCCTCTAAAGTCCTTGAGAGAATGTTTAAGTACTTTTTTTTTCTATTAGGGGAGATGGGGGGGGGGGTTAAAACCTGATACCCTGTAGTTTATGTTTTTGTAGAATCGTTAACCTACGTGATACATCTCAGGCAGCTGACAATGTTGAAATTCCTGTAACAAATGTATCAAACTAGCAGTGTTCGATGGAAAGTTTTTGTTTGGAGGGACATTTTGTACTACTGAAATCTGTATTAAGAAATAAAAACAACACAATTTAACAGTATGATCAGTTTCTTTTAGTAAATATGGTTAAATGTAAAAAAAATTAGGAAGTACTGGCTCGTCGTCCTTGGGTTTCCTTTAAAAGTAAAAATGTTTATCTGAATGATATAACGTGGTTTTATGTACCTAAAATCAGTAAACAAATTACAAAGTCTAAATTTTAACACTGGTTTTAGCGTGTGATGTTTATAGTGTACTAGCTGGAGTACCCGTAACAAAGGAAAGGAAATTATGCTTATATATATATTGTTAACATAATATACATTAAAAGTGCAATAAAAATACATAAAGGTGCCAATACTGAGAAGAAAGACATACTATTTTCAAGAATTCTATCAATATGAAATTAGATGGGGGTCCCACCCCCACCTCCTTCATGACCTTCCTCGTGTCATCCTGTATCATTGTGTCAAGTTTGGTACTGATTGATCAAGAAATGTGGAAACGTATAAGGAACAGATACACACACATATTGACGTTTATTTATATAGATTACGTGTGTAAGAAAAATTAGCTAATTCTAATTTTTGATTTCCTATGTTCATTTCTTTTGTCGAATATAATGTAGCATTGTTTAATACAGTTGCATGTTGATGAAAGTTCTCTGTAGATTTTGTTTTTGGTTAAAACACTCTTTAATAAAGTTAATTTTTTGCATAAAATAGCAACAAACATTTGAACCAGTTAAACCTACATCCAACGCTACAAGTAGTGTTTTACCTATGAAAAGGTTAGCTTCTGTAAGCTACAAGACATGAACAAAATATTTATCTATGTGGACTTTCATTCAAAATGAATAATACTGAAATGGTTCCTTTTAATTCCTCTATTCCCTTTTGTTAGGAAAACATAATATAAAAAAGAATGAATAGGATTGGAAAAAATCATGAAGCTTTGAATACCCACCACAAGTACTTCGTCCCAATAACTTTCGCCCCTCTTCTCATACTTTTTCCGCATTCTTGTCACAACTTTTACCATGTAGTTGCTGTAACTTCCAGGGTCATATCGAGATGACCTCCTCCCACGGCGAGTATTCATCCTTGGATTTCCCTTCTTTGCGTGGTCAGAAATGGTTTAACAGTTGGTCGTTACACCCACAATCATTTTAAATCAACATATATATATGCGCATATATATATATATGTGTGTGTGTATATATATATATATATAAATGCGCGCTTGTTATGTATGGCATGTTATTATCATTAATTTTTTTCAAAATTATATATTTTTTGTCTTTATTTCTTTAATTATTTTATTGCTATTTCATTTTTGTTTACTTCGATATACATACCTTATATCACAAGAGGGAAGAAGATGATTACCTAATTTTCAAACACTCCGGATATTTAACTTCCAAAATTCCCAATGTCTCGATTAAAATCTAGAATAATGCAACAATGTCAATAAACGTTACTGTACGTGTTAAGCATGTTAATAAAATAACATGCAAGTGTTATAAAAGTCATCTTAGATTTACTAACTTCTAAAACGCTATTCGGATGAGTTTGTTTTTAAGAGATAAATGTACGCTCAATAGTGTAAGAAGAGAGTGGAATAGTTAATAGTGTTTACCAGTAAATAGATGTGGGTTGTTTTTTCGTAGAAGAACGAACTTTGAGGTTCGATATTAATAGTGTTTACCAGTAAATAGATGTGGGTTGCTTATTCGTATAAGGACGAACTTAGAGGTTCGAGGTTTACCAGTAAATATATGTGGGTTGTTTATTCGTAGAAGAACGAACTTTGAGGTTCGATATTAATAGTGTTTAACAGTAAATAGATGTGGGTTGCTTATTCGTATAAGGACGAATATTGAGGTTCAATATTAATAGTGTTTAACAGTAAATAGATGTGGGTTGCTTATTCGTAGAAGGACAAACTTTGAGGTTCGATTAACCCTCGGTGGACACAGCAGATAGTCTGATGTGGATTTACTATAAAAAAACAAAAATTCTTCATTCACGAGAAGTCGCTTTGTATTATTAGATATAACGACGCGAGCTACTTGACAGTTGGAGACATGCGTTTTAAAAGTCTTTTTCGAAAATACTTCTAAACTTTTGCAATGAAGAAAGTCTTTTTTTTTCATGCGCAAGTGTACAATGTCTGAATAAAAATAAAGTTTTTCTTTTATAAATGTGCTTATAAATTAATTTGTTAGTACTGTTTATGTATATCATTTACTTTAATTTGTTAGTACTGTTTATGTATATCATTTACTTTCATTTGTTAGTACTGTTTATGTATATCATTTAATTTAATTTGTTAGTACTGTTTATGTATGTCATTTACTTTAATTTGTTAGTACTGTTTATGTATATCATTTACTTTAATTTGTTAGTACTGTTTATGTATATCATTTACTTTAATTTGTTAGTACTGTTTATGTACATCATTTACTTTAATTTGTTAGTACTGTTTATGTATATCATTTACTTTAATTTGTTAGTACTGTTTATGTATATCATTTACTTTAATTTGTTAGTACTGTTTATGTATGTCATTTACTTTAATTTGTTAGTACTGTTTATGTATGTCATTTACTTTAATTTGTTAGTACTGTTTATGTATGTCATTTACTTTAATTTGTTAGTACTGTTTATGTACATCATTTACTTTAATTTGTTAGTACTGTTTATGTACATCATTTACTTTAATTTGTTAGTACTGTTTATGTACATCATTTACTTCACTCTTACCAATAGCTACTCCAGTTTTTTGTACTTGTTGTTCTCACCCAGTGAAACTGTGGTAAGTCTACGGGCTTGCAACGCTAAAATCCGGTGTTCGATTCCTCGCGGTGAACTCAGCAGATAGTCCTATGTGGCTTTATTATAAAACAAAATAAAGGTGTCTTCTTATATCATCAATATTTTGAAATTTTTTATTTCCATTTTCTTTAGGCCGGATTCACAAAACAAATGACAAAACTCTCAATTTCTTCTTTTTGTTCAAAATTTAATAAAATCCTTGCTCTCTTACAATATTTTCCCCAAACATTTCACATCATAGGTAATGAAACTGCACTTCGTCTGTAAAGCTTAGAAGCGAAACTTTTTTAAAGTTTATGTCAAATCTTCCGACGAAAAGGAAACAGTATTTAACACTATATTTTACTAATTTGCAAACTGTCAGTCTATAAAAATATCTAGGAGGCAAGTAAGAACAGGCCTACTTTTAATTATGAAAAACAAAAATATAATTTGTTGGACTATCTGGTCTTAAAATCAATTCAGAAGATTACAGTTTTGTGTTAAAATTAGTCGCGTGACAAAGATTATGAAGTTGAAAAATACGAAAATTAATGTCAACAAATCAGCAATACCCCTTGTCATTATACTTGCCCTTCGACTCTGTGAGTAAATTTATGTTAGATATATCTTTTATACTCAATATTTCAATAATACTTGTCAAAGATGTTAGTATTAGATCTATTACATTTTTATACACTACATTCTTAATCTAGTACCTTAGAAATTTTCAAGAATAAGAAGTTTGTTTGTTTTTTATGGATTTCGCGCAAAGCTACACGAGGACTATCTGCGCTAGCCGTCCCTAAT
>NW_013670715.1:28916-53407 GCF_000517525.1 Limulus polyphemus | reverse complement strand
ATAACTCCCCCACGACTGAAAGGGCGAGCATGTTTGGTGTGATGGGTATTCGAACCCGCGACCTACAGAATACGAGTCAAGCGCCCTAACCACCTGGCCATGCCAGGCCAGAATGAGAAGAGCGTATAATAAAAGTATTCTAACCATACTACATTTGCCATATCTATTGACAACGACACGATTCGCTCAATCCAGAGCTCTTCAGGCTGGCTTGGATACAACAAACAGAGCAGTGTTCGGAACACTATTTATATAAGCCATTTAATACAACAACAATTATAATGGTTAAGTGCTGGATTGAGCGTCGTCGGCAATGGATATTACAAAGACAATGTGATTGGTATATTATTATTATACACACTTGTAATTCTTGAAAATCTCTAAGGGACAAGTATAATTGTAATTATTCTTCGCCTGCTTGTGAAAGGCGTTCACATCATAACAATATTTGTTTCCTTTCGTTCTAAAAAAATAAATATAATTAATTTGTTTATTTCGAAAATTCTCACACCCTATACAAGAGCTATCTACGCTAGCCGTCCCTAAATTTGAACTGATAGATTAGACGGAAAGCAGTTAGACAACAGCATCACCGCCAATCCTAAACGAATAGTGGAATTTGATTGCAAGTTTTATAACACATTCGTGGCTACAAAGGGCGGATTGCGTTTTTGCGGTAAAACAAGACAGAAACTGAACACCTTCAGGTTTACGTTAAACCCTCTGTTTAACTTTTAGAAGACGATCTGTCGTAGAGCATAATTGTTTGTTTGTTTGTAATTAAGCTCAACGCTACACAACGGTTATCGAAACCCGGTTTCTAGCGTTGTAAGTCCGCAGACATACCGCTGTGCCACTGGGGGCGCCGTAGAGCATAAAACAAACTGTTTGAAGTATGTAGAAGACGTTCTAATGAAATAGAACATCTCAGCACACTTCTTGTATACGAAAAAAATTATACACCATTGTCAACTACACTCTGAAACATGTATTGCAAGACGCTTTTCATTAACACTGACTCAGCAATTTCTATTGCTAAGCCTTCAACAATTACAAATGCATGAACTAAGTATATTTAGCAGAAACTTGGTAGTGGGGGGGGGGTTACCTAGTAAACATACAACAGTTGAGTGTATTATTCCTTACTCTGAGGGTTGAGAGACTTCACGATGTGTTAAAAAACTGCAATATGCATTAATATACTACTTTTTTCCAAACACATTTGCTACTTGAAGTACAATATACACTCTATTGTCTGAAAGGACTGGATTAAAATGAGGAAATTGAGCTCCTTTTCTTTAAATTCATTTCTTTTCATGAATGTTATAATATAAACATGGGTTCCTAATTTTTCAAACACCGTAATTATTACTAAAGTAAATTGTGGTAGAAAATTTGTGGTATTAGTTTCTTTGGAGTGTAAGATATGGTTGCATTACAACCACTGTTTATTTAGTCAATGTTGGCAACAGTTGTTGAAACCCAACAAGGAATGAACGAAGGTCCAAGAATCACGCCACAACGTGAACATACTCCGTTCGGAGAGCCGGACAAAGTTCTTGTGGGGCGTATGCTGATAACTGGCTGTCTTCCTTCTGTTCAGTAGTTCAAAATTAGGAACGACTGTACCTAAACCCTAAGGGTTTTTAATCTGGGCGTTTTACCCATGCGCGCATGAGGTGTCGTTCAGGTTGAAAATGACTACTTTGTACCTTGAAATTTTTTGATGAATTATCATTTCGTGATTGTCACTGTTGTTTTCAAATGAGGATAATCATTTTCAGCTAATAAATTTTCCTAAAAAACACCTGGTGGAGAAAAAGACTTAGGAAATACTAACGTGTTTAAAATTTATGCATGAATTAAATCACCTGAAAATTCACAAAAATAATATTTGTGTATCTAATGTAACAGTGTAAGACTAGAGGGAAGGTAGTTAGTCATCACCACCCACCGTCAACTCTTGGGCTGCTCTTTTACCAACGAATAGTGGGATTGACCGTATCCTTATAACACCCCCACAGCTGAAAGAACGAGAAATCGTGTTTAGCTGGGGAAACAGTCATACCGTGTTGCTGCTTTTCCTGTTGTTACATCCTCACGAGGATTCCGAATTCTTAGCTAATGACCTATGCTTTCAACTATCCATCACCGAACATATGCACTCTTTCAGCCTTGGGTGGTGGTGGGGGGGGGGGGGTATTAGGTGCCGATTAATCTCATTTTTCGTAGGTCAAGAGTAGCCCAATAGTTGGTGGTGTATGGTGTTGACTAGCTGATAGGCTTTCCCTCTAGCCTATCACTTCAAAATTAAGGACGGCTAGCGCAGATATCCCTCGAGTAGTTCTGCGCAAAATCAAACAAGCACCCATCTGAAACGTTTATTGTAATAGGTAAACAACATATAGAAGAGAGACTGAGGTTCTCTACCTTAACAAAGACAAATAGTCATTAGTCCTTCGTAAGACAGCCTTTATGGCCAAAACGGTAGTCAATATATCTTTTCTTTTTACATTAGTTATCTATTTTTTTACCTATCTCAAATCTGCGCGACTTCTCGCAAAGTAATTATGTTTTAAAAAACGTAGGGTTATCCTTCGCAACACTGCTCCCCCCTGTAGAGAGTTGAATCGTCACCTTAAGCTGTTAGTAGTTTCCGACCCAGTGGTACAGCGGTATGTCTGCGGACTTACAATATTAGAAATCGGGTTTCGATACACGTGGTGAGAAGAGCACAGATAGCCCATTGTGTGTTTTGTGGTTAACTTCAAACAAAGAAATAGAGTTACTTCTACGTGAGAAAAGACCCATAGGAACGCTGATTTTTCCAAAGGGGTTATCTTACATTATTATAAAGAAATAAATTAGGTTACAGGGAATTATATTAACTGCGTTTCAAAAATAACATTTGATGCAATACGAATGTAGTAAGATTAGTTTGTAGTATTGTTCTACTTTACTGTTACTCTCACTGAAGCTTTGCATCTATCTTGTTTAGTTCAATCTATCCTTTTTTTTCATATTTTAGGTTGCAAAAGTTTGGTATTCTCGACAGAAATGTTGTTTTATAACATATTAGAAAGCTAATAATAAGAAACACTTATCACAATATTTCTCTCCCTCAACCAGAGGTGCTTCGATATCAGGGATCGAGCGTCAAAAGCTTGAGATGTATAGATGTTGGTGAACCTTATTTAGGATGTAGTTTCCGATGATCGAGTTTTAACAGGACATATCATCATCAGGAGAACCCCGTATCTATTGGCAGTGCTTCTTGTTGTGTAACTGACGGATCCGCTATATAAGACTTCCTGGCCGAGTTTTAACAGGACACATCATCAGGACAACCCCGTATCTATTGGCAGTGCTTCTTGTTGTGTAACTGACGGGTCCGCTATATGAGACTTCCTGACCAATTTTTTAACAGGACACATCATCAGGAGAACCCCGTATCTAGTGGCAGTGCTTCCTGTTGTGTAACTGACAGGTCCGCTATATAAGACTTCCTGACCGAGTTTTAACAGGACACATCATCAGGAGAATCCCGTATCTATTGGCAGTGCTTCTTGTTGTGTAACTGACATGTCCGCTATATAAAACTTCCTGACCGAGTTTTAACAAGACACATCATAAGGACAACCACGTATCTTTTGGCAGTGCTTCTTATTGTGTAACTGACGGGTCCGCTATATAAGACTTCCTGACCGAGATTTAACAGGACACATCATCAGGACAACCCCGTATCTATTGCTGTGTAACTAATGGGTCCGCTATATGAGACTTTTTTTTCTTCGACCATCGTTGCATCTGTTTTTCAGGTCAGGGACCAACAGATCTTATGCAGATAGCTTCGATCCCCACTGACCGTGACTAAAACTTTGCTATTCTTCGGCATGCCATCATCAGTTACTATTATGCCCATGATGCTGTGGCGGCACTCAAAAATAGATTTGGCGCTGCCAGATTAGAAGATCAAGAATAAGGTCAGATCTCTAGCCTCAAACATGCAATACAGAAAGTTCACATAATTTGATATGAGAATAAACAAAAATAATCAAGGAATGTGTGTGACCGTTGCTGGTAAGGTTGTGCAACTACTCCAAAACCCTGTGCCTCTTTGACTGCTCATAGCTTCCGAATCAATTATGTTATCATTATCTGAGTTGCCTATTTGGATACAACAGATTCCTGACTTTCAAATGGTACATGTAACACCTCCAACAATTACTGGAATTTTTTTGTTCCTTGCTCTGCCACCCTACACTACTTTGCCTTAATTGAGGGAGATCTCCTGTATTAATAAGTAATCACAAACTAAAAAGAAAAAAAATGTATTGAATAGATTTAGATCAGTGACAAATTGGTTTTAAAGAAAACAAAGATCAAAATAATAAACATGTTTTGTTTTTTTTAAACAAAGCACTACATTGATAATACTATGGTGTTACTTTGTATTCTTTGGTTAACAAGCTCATAATAATTTGTTTACTTACTTTAATGACTGTTAGTCGTTAATAATTATTTATAATTAATAAATAGTTTAAATAATCAGTATTTGTCTTTGTGTCAACGATAAAAATAATATACTAAAGTAATCAATCTAGCTCTAACAGGAATGATCTATTCGAAAAAAAATTCTCATCATCATCGAATGTAGTCTTCAATAATGTAAACTAACCTCTATGTATCCTATTAACGTGACCCTATTTAAAATCCAGAAGATAAACAATCTGGTCTAAATATTAGGAATAGTTCTGTTTCAAGTCCAAAACTGTTATAGAAATTAGGCTAGAGTTTTAATAGGCAATTGTTTTGTCACGTAGAAAATATTTAGTTTTTCAATGGTTACTGCTACAAAAACTAAAGAGATTTGATATAAAGATCAAGCCATGGAGTGTGGTATTCTTAACAAACAAACAAAAAAAAAAACTTAGCGTCAAATAATAATGGTAAAAATTTTTATTTGGTTTTATTTACAAGTTAGAGGTATTTAGCACCGGCCAAAGCATAGACTTTCCTCCCTCCAATTATGGAATCCCGTCGTGGCACGTTTGTTAGGACTCATAGCAATGACCAAATTTCCAAACAACCGGCAATACCCAGATTTGCCTGTTATTTCATGATTATTAATTATTAGAAGTAATAAACTTACTTACTTTGATCAATAGATGTTTAGAAATCTTAACGCTAACAAAATATTTTTTTGCCTGACTGGTGGAATGTGAACTAAACCCACTTTTATCGTGGCAGAATTTTACAGATGTTACCCATGTGTCAATTTTTGTTGATGTTGGCTTTTTAGCACAAAGTTACATATCGGAGTATCTTTGCTTTGTTCACTGCGAGGAATCAAACATCGAATTTTAACATCGTAATTACAGAAACTTACCGCTGCCTGACCAGTGAACCTATGTGTCGAAGTCCTGGCGTTGAATCTTGTTTAAGTCATCGAACATACATTTTTAAGTACTGATTTCGAGTAAAATATTTATAATATAATTCGCCTAAATTTGCAAATGTTTAACATACCCCATCTTTTTGTGCCTCTACGTCTGATAAAAGTAGTAGATGTGACTGAAAGTTCACTTGATATGAATAGAGATTTTTAAATTTCAATATATTAAATAAATCTCAATTCTTAAGCTATTTCATTTTTATGAAAGCCTCAAAAGAAGGTTTTAAAAGATAATACATCACAATTACTCACAAGGGCTTTTCTATTCATTAATTTAAAAATTAAAATTAGTTAAGAAATACACGAAGAATCAGCGTACCCCTCTCCTCTTCGACAAGGAACTGTGTATCTGTCACAACAGCCCTTAAATACAGTTGACTGTTTTTCTTTTATACAAGCAGCCTCCTTATGTGATTGGTGGACTTCCTCAACTAAATCCTCTTAATCTTCGACAGTCATGTTTACTTAGTCTTTTCATTATATACTTGTTAATCATCAGACATGTTTTGATACACATATGGAAATCGTAGTATTTTTGTAGTTGCTGACATGTGCTTTTTTATCACATTTTCCAGCGCTATTAGGGTAGTGCTTTCATGAGGAATGATGATATTGAAACTCTAAAAGGGGGTGGGTGGTGAAACGTGGCAGGCTTTAGAGAACACCATGAAAGTTGCTGGTTCTTCTCAACTGGGGTGTTCAGGAACAATCGATCCCCTTCAACCCCGCGCGTGAGAACGTTTTGAATCGTGATTATTTTTAAGTTTGAGTGCGTGGATTACATTTGTTATAGCTGTATTGGCGATAAGCTGTGAAGGAGGTCGGAGAAGGCACGAGTATCTTGACACGGAAAGACCTCTTTTCCCTTGAGTTGATTATAGTGCAGTTGTGAGGTGGCGATCGAAGCAACCAGTTTTAACATGTATTACTTGTTAATTCACTCTGTTTTAGCTATATTTAATGTTTAAAAGTACCAGATGGTATTAAAATTATGTTTTTGTGAGAAAACCATTGAAAGGTGGGAGCTCTTTTCAGGGGGTGGGGGGCTGGGATCGTGTGAATTTAGATGTGAAGAAAACCCACATTCATAGGACAGACGCCGGATAATCTATCTCTGCTTTGCCCTAGCTGTGAAAGGAAACGTGGTGGTTAGAAACAACATGACATAATATAATATTCAAACTTCAACATGGCTTGTTTCTGAGTGGTGTACTTATTTCAAGCATTTTTATTCTGTGACATTAGGACCAATGTACTTCATTCTTTGACCACTAATTTTGATCGATGAAAGAAAAATAATAGTTCATCAAGTTTATATAAACCAATCTTGATCCAGAGAGAAATGGGAAAAATACCCATACTTTATAAAAACCTTCAGAAATAAATATCGCGTAAAATTGTGTTGAAATAGTAAAACTGCTTTAAATCGTTTGTCTGAAATAAATCTTGTTCTCATCAGATTATTACGGCATTCTTTACTGCTTCTCAAATTAACATATAAACCATTATAAGCCAAATTACAACCAAATTTCTATACAGTTTTATCACTGATATCAATACAGTAGGGTCAGTAAATAAAAATAATGCCATTCAATTCCCTGGTATTCACTTTATATGTGTTTAGCTCTTTTCTTTTATTACAAGAATTACACTCTGTCAAACCTCGGGCGAGCGGGGTATTGTTTTTACCATGTGTGTGGCTAAGTATTTGTCTGTGTGTGCGTGTGCACAAGGTAACTAGAAACATTTTTACTTGTTTTTTATCAAATCTCGTACAAATGTTGAATGTCCCCAAAGGAGCACTTGATTAACTTTGGTCACCACTTTCGCTATGATAGAAGCCAATGGTGATTTTGAAAAACGTTCTTGAGTCCTAGATCATCATTTCAACGAGGTAGAAATTGTTTGATGTATATTTTAGGCTGGTTACTGCAAAACTCAGAAAAGTGTCGGAACTTTCTAGTTTAAAATTATGAAAACGCATATACATGTTGCCAAACAGTAAATATTACATTATACTATAAATTTCGATTAAATCAATGCTTAGATTTATTATTTTCACTCGTAAATAATATGTTCCACCGAAAAACATCTCACTTTGATTCTGAAGTCACTTCTCTGTTCAACAGATTCATATTATATGTATTTTTAAGTAAATGTTGATACATCAGCAGATGCAAAATTAAAACAGCTTGACTGTTTGACACTAGTGGCATAGCGTGGAGTTACGATGTGACACCTGTGGCATAGCTTGGAATTACAATGTGCGAGCAAGAGATGGAAAAACCTTTAAAGGTAAGTTACATGGAGTTAAAACAACGCTATGTATGATTAATTCAGACGTGGGGACCATCTTGAAAAACCTTTGAAGGTAAGTTACATGGAGTTAAAACAACGCTATGTATGATTAATTCAGACGTGGGGACCATCTTGAAAAACCTTTGAAGGTAAGTTACATGGAGTTAAAAGAACGCAATGTATTATTAATTCAGACGTGGGGACCATCTTGAAAAACGTTTGAAGGTAAGTTACATGGAGTTAAAACAACGCTATGTATGATTAATTCAGACGTGGGGACCATCTTGAAAAACCTTTGAAGGTAAGTTACATGGAGTTAAAACAACGCTATGTATGATTAATTCAGACGTGGGGACCATCTTGAAAAACTTTTGAAGGTAAGTTACATGGAGTTAAAACAACGCAATGTATGATTAATTCAGACGTGGGGACCATCTTGCAGATTCTGGTTGGGCATGGACCCGATATTCAGCAGAAACACCTAAAATGGATGTTTTTAAATTCTGGATTCGATTTATGAAAATAAAAAACGATAACACTTGCAGACACAAGACCGAGATGTTTTTAATTAGCGATATCTTTTTATCTAGGAACCACCCTCAAACGTTTTGTCCTCAAACGGGAGGATAACGGGGTCAGGGGTTGTGAATTAAGAAGTGGTATTAGTTTACATAATTTCAACTTTATGACAAAAAGAAAGAGATACCGTTTTTGTTTGTTTTTTGCTATAGTTGTTGTTTTACGTTCATTGGATTGCGTGGTTTTACTCTGTTTAATATTTCGTAAAGAAAATAATTTCTTATATAGTTTATAAAGGTAGGAGGGGATGGATAATATAATAAACTAGTAACGCTAAGCTTAGATCTAGTCCTACATATGGCCTTTAGATTTTATCTGGCTTTGCATGCTATACATTCTGACTCGGAATGATCAAATTAGATGTTGTAGGTGTATTATTGAGAACGAAAACTTCGCTAAGCAGAATAGGTAAGGCTTAGAAAATGTTATATATAACTTTTAAGTTAGGGAAACTTTGTTTAGCAACATTCATTACATGCACCGTAAATTCTATGGCGCATGGCGATTAAGAATGTAATATTTGCACAGTCACCTCTCTTTAATGTTTTGAAATATAGCAAGACTGCAATAAAAACACCATATTCAGTCATATACAGGATTGCATTGTTCTTTTGCAACTGTAAAGTAGCTGGAAAAAATAAAAAGGGGGAGTAATTATGACTAGATCTCATATATTCTGAACTTGTGTTAAGCGTATGCACTATTGCACATCTTACGTTTCCTCAAACAAGAAAGTGTTTTTATAAGGCTTGACTTTTTTAAAATTACTTTGGGCTTTTAGTTTTATCGAAGCAACAAAGCTTTCTTGAGACATTTCAGTTAGTTTTACATGGATTATAATGTTAAAAATTAGTTAAACAATCATAGAAATATTTATAATTAAGAGGGCCCAGATTTTTTCCACAACGGTTTAATAGAATTTGTATCAAGATTCTAGTAAATAAACGAAAAGAAAGCATAGAACGTCTTCCAGTTAAGCTAAACTTGTTTGGAAATTAAGCTTGAGATCTGTGGTGGTATTGAAGTATCTGTGAAGTTGAAATGGGTCAGTATTCTGTGAGGTCCTTGAAAGCCAATGAAATGTTTAATAACAACAAAAACGAATCAGTATCCAAACAAATCAGCTTAATATAAAATAATCATAACAATCACAATGTAAGTTTTTATATTATGAGGTTTTCCATTTTCTATTCGCCACATTATAACGACTGAGTGTACATTGTTATTAGCAATGTTACCATAGTAAAACAAAAGTGTTTATATTATGACGCTTTCCATTCGACATAGACCCTGATTGATTTTACATATAGTTTTTAACAACATTAACATGTATTTAATATTTTCAACCTGAATTGGATTTTAAACAACACATGAACTAAATGGTCAGATTAAAGACCCTCATAGTCATAGCCATCCCTAATTTGGAACTGTATGGCAGAGAAAATGCAGCCAGTCAGCAGCACCCGCCGCCTAATTGCCTGTCCTTAATTCATTAGATAAATTGGCTCTTACTTTCATAACGTTCCCACAACTGACAATCCGGAGCATGTTCAAGAGGACCTTTAGATCCGTAGCCTAACAGGCTAACTATTAGTTGACATTTGGCCTCCACGATAATAGACTATGATCCGTAGCCGATACTAAAACAGGATGTCGATTCTGGATAACTACTTGATCGTGCATAGCAGGGCAATAAAGAAACAAAGGAAAGCGTCGGGAAGAGCCGCACACACTTCTTTGTTGCAGACGAGGTCTGAAGTCGTATCAAGTGATAAGTTGATAGGTCCAGAAGATGAAAATAATGAGATAAATAGAGCTACTAAAAGTATCACAATATGGGCTGAGAAAAAAAAAAGATAAAATGAAGAAACTGAAAGAAATAATGCATAACATAATTTGATTAGATTATGATAACTTCTTTCTTCGTCAAATAATAAATTTGTTTGTTGCGTTACTTATTTGAAAATGGATTATTGTGTGCTGTAGGCAGTAACCATGTATCGTATATATATTATATTACAAGTTACAGCTTTTACAGTAAGATTTGTTTTTAGAACAGGTACGATGTTTCGATAACTTGTGCAATCAGTCTGAAGTACACAAGTTTAACGCTAAAGAACGTGTTCGTACTATATGAAGATAATACTTGAAGTCCAAATATTGTTCCCACCCACTTTATTCATCTCATAATGAAATATATTTTTTAAATGTTTCACAGTGTCAACAATATTAGTTTTCTAACACAGTAAAAAATAGTTATTTCAAATTTCCGTGTAGGCTTCCACCAAGCTTGACGATGTAACTCAGTATTCGCGATAAATTATGTAATGTGATTTAAAATTTTATACAATATTTATGGTGCTCAAAAAAAAAAACTGAAACAAAAAAACACATTATTAACTGCATCTTTTCTTACGCAGCTTTTTCTAGCTATCAAAAACACCAAACGTTCCATGTTGGTTTGCTTCAACTTAAAATCATAGAGCACTTGTAAGCTAATTTCGTTTTGATTACAGACTTCTTCTTTCAATGAGATTCCCTCGGTGGACACAGCATATAGCTCGATGTGGCTTTGTTATAACAAAACACATACACACACACTCTTTCAATGATTCGGTAATCAAGTAATCATTTTCAAGCGCCATCTTCCGTGATATTTTACAACCATTCATTTTAATTTTAAATATTAAAAGTTTTGAATATTATAGGCCATAGAAATTATGATAATTGAAAGAGGTCTGGTCTAAATAATAATTGTTTGTCAATAACTTGACTATTGGATATTATTAAACGGTACCTAACCAAATTAATTATGTTTGCACGAAAAAGTGTATAATTTAATAAAATAATGCATAAATTAGTCGAACATTCTATTGTCATTTGTTGTCATAATGAAACAATCTGACAGAGTAAGTCAAGGTTCATAGAAAATCAAACAAATATAAACCTTTCGAATCTTCCTGGTGAATAAAGGTAAATTCATTTTAACCTTTTGGTGTCGTTCCCAGCTCCAAAATCCCAAGCGAAGCTGTTTATTTCCTAAAAGGATTAGTGTGAAAAGGGGAATCCCATTGATATGAACAAATGTAGCTTCTCACGTAACCTTTGTGTTAAGAAATCATTTTGACATTTTGTTTCATCCACGCATTATATACATAAAAAGCGTTAAAAATTGATAGGTAAACCAGAAGTGAAATCTATGAGAATTCGAAAGCAGCTTTGTACTTTTAAGGATACGAGTGGTATTGTTTATATCTATGTAAACAGAGCTCAGTTCTGTGTGGGTTTTAACATGTTGTGATTTACCTGAGTTATTGCATAGATAACCTTTCACATTTAACGAGAAGAGCCATAGTTGGAACTAAACTTATCAAATTACCACTCTTATCTTTGTTGTATTTCTACTAATAACAATCATTTAAAGTATTTAAAGGAGAGTAAATTATGTTCCGTAGATGTATATATATGTGTGTTTTAAACAAGATGATTTATTTAGCCTTGAATAAAACATAATTAGCTAGTGAAGAAAATAAACTCAATAGTTGGAATATCTTTTAATTTGAAACTTAACTTATAGTTACATACATGTTTTGCTTACTTTGACTTAGTATATAGCATTTCATATTGTTGCTATCAGACGTCAAACGCCTAGTAGAATAGCCCCACAGTGACACAGCGGTGTGTCTGCAGACTTAAAGCGCTAGAAACCGGATTTCGATATCCGTGGTGGGCAGATCACCAATGTTTAGCTTTGTGCTTAACTACAAACAACAAACCTAGTAAAATAAATTAAACAAACTATTATCATTAAAAAATAATTAACATTCCGAAAGGAAAAAAAATCGTTGAGATCTACTTTCTGTCATTCCTACATTCATCTCCTAAAGAGAATGTTTTATGTTGTAAGGGAAGCGCCCGCCACAGTTGGAAGCTGAGTAGGGAAAAGGCTTAGTTAATGAAATAATACTGAGGCGGCACAAATGAGAATATATATCGTACTGTTTGAATTAGTGTAAAATGTAAAATTTTACATAGAGATAAAACAAACTGTGAGATTAGCAAATATTGTTTTCATTAAACAGAGAAATATGTCCAACAAACTTACGCATCCGTATGAAACCTTAAGTAGACAGTATTTTCTAGATTTTAAATCATACTTGATTTAATCAGCTTGAGGTGTATTTCATACGTCAGTACGGTGTATTTCATACGTAAGTACGATTGTTTCTGTATATCAACGCCGGATATAAAAATAGAGAAAATATTTACTCTTAAGATGCACCTTCTTCCAGTCATCATCACCGTTCCAAAGTATCAAAAATACCTTTATAGCGACTGTACCTTACTGAGCTCTTCTATGTACCTAGTACGTGTAAGCTCTTTGACCTCTTTCCAGAAAATACAACCACTTTTCAATGTTTTAAGCCTCAGGAGCGAGTCAACAGAATTAGACTGAAGGTCAAATAATCTCCGTTAAGCCTAATTTAGTTCAGGGAGCATCTCAACATTCGTGGCTTCGATCTGCGCTACACACAATTTCATTCATGCAACAGCTTAATAATAATTGCTTTTTATCATTTTTCTTGGAATAAACGTTAATTATAGACATTTTTAAATAAAACAAACAACTGCTCATTATCTTTGTGTTATACTCGTCACGCGAGTCTGGTTGAATATGTCGTATCTTATTTCACAAGATCAAGCAACTGAAATAACGCTGACCTTGAGTCAGCATAGTTCTCGGGGTACTGTGTTTCGAAGTGCCCCCTCTTTCATGACGGGAACAGCCTTGACCGATGAGAACCGGGAAAGTCCTGAAAGTTTTGTTCTTAAAATGATCAGCTTCTTTCCTTACACAGAGCATAGCCACGCGTTCTTTTTCTATTTTATCCTGATTTATATTTTCTATTCTGTATCATCACGAAAGAGGGCTCTTACCAGTGTTCTCTCATCTTCTGAGCACCTAAACGTAGTTACTGTTTCAGAATGTGCATAGTAAGATTCCACCAAATGTCAAAACTCTCTGGAATAAAGAAAATATCGAGAATTTCGTTTATAGCCTCTAAAGGATGTATTGTTAAACTTTCTTTGATGTTGATATTATTTGATTTGACAATAGGCTATCAAACAGCAAATGAAGTCAACAATGTTTCACCTTACGAACAAGATAACGCATACGAACATCATACGTCCGCGTATGAATTGTTGAGAGGTCCTAAACCAGTCTTGATTGTTCGGCGTGGTTATCCTTTCTACATTGCCGTTCTGTTTAAGCGGGCTTTTAATCCCCAACAGGACTTTGTAAAGCTGGAAATGATGTTTGGTGAGTTTATACATATAATTTAGTTTAATTAAAACAGATATAATCCGCAAACAAAGGGGAAGCAAAAGATTAACCCTTAAATAACTTACACTGACGTATAACAATACAAAAAATATGAATCTTATTAAAATATGAAAACTACTTATTAATAATAATAAAATCGCTTGAGGTCACATATATAGATCCACCCTAGTGGTTAAGGGTTAAATTGCTGAAACGTTTTATTAATATATATATCCTCTACGAAGTAGCATAACCTGATTTGCTTTCTTCTAGCGTCTATTTTTTCAAAAATTTCATGATGTTCATTCTACTCAATACGCTGAATTGTCGATAAAAAACTGTGCATGTTTAGGCTTATTTAACAATGAAAGGTTTAGTATCCGTATGACAAGTATCCCTGAACTACATATAATCGCTTCTCTCACAGAAATGTAAAATAATTATTTTTATTCAGTTCTACTCTGTGTGTGTACAAACTCACAACTTGAACTTATAACGAGATGTCAGTTCTAAGTGTAATTGGGAATGAATGTACATATATGTATATTTAGTCATTTTTATTTGTAAAAAGAGTCCGTATATACATGGAATAATATTTTGTCTAATAAAGTGACTAACTTCCAGGTATAACATGTATATTTTTCGGTGTATTTAAACTTATGACATACTTTACAAGTTTGTAGTCAATTATGATAAAAATAAAAATACGGATTTTGAAATAATTTATGTCCACTTATAAATACGTGTTACATACACACACACATATATATAAGATAAACCATTATTATTAACTATTGATCATAGGTAAACGATCTTTCTGGACATGAAAGTTTTTTTTAATTAAAAACTAACTGATTATATGAGCTGTATATGTATTTCCAAGGGGAAAAAACAGACTAAGAAATAAAGACTAGCTGATTTGTCCCATGATTCTTCTGGGAATGACCAAATCATATGTGAATGAATGAAAACATTAAATAAGACATTTTACATTGGTAGTACGATTAAACATGGACGTATTTACAAATTTACAAAATTTTCAGTGCACCTGTCTTCATGATTTTTCTATATATATATATATTTATATTTTTTACGAGATATTACCTTTTTAAATAAGCGTTTTTGTAATGAGTAACGTAAGACAACAATTTGACCTCATATTGAGGTCGTTTAAGGAAACTTATTGTCTCGTGACAAATGGGTAATTCCTTTTCGTATAATTTGTAATTTTTTTCATCCAGCATGATGCATGTTTTAGAATGTAAGTTTAATAAACGATTATATTTGTTGTCAGAAATGAAAAAATCACGTTTGAAATTCATCATTTCATGATAACTCATCATTAATTAATTTATAAATTAATTAAAATAAATTTTGAGTTTATAACCAGTATTTTCCTTCTTGTTGCCAAAATCTAAGTACATCGAGAATAACTATCTCTTGAAAACTTTCTAAATGTCTGATATTTTATATGATTTATGATAATTAAGAAAGCAAACTTTAAAGTATCAGTGTAATTCCCAAGACTGCTCCTCCCCACCACCACCTAGATCAGCGATTAAACTGAGGGCTTATCCTGCTAAAAATCAGGATTCAGACACTAGCGGTGAGCACAACATAAACAACCCATGTTTAGCTTTGCGTTCATCAACAAACAAACAGTTTAGCTAATGAAGTCATACCTCAATCATTGCCATGAGCCAGAAATTAATACAATAATAACTTATACTATAACAATGAACACTCGGATATTTTTGTTGTTGTTGTTTTATAAAGCCCATGATAAGACCTTATTTATTACAGTGTTTTGTTTGATATGTTTGTTTGTGTAATTTAATATTAACTGAACAAGTGTTGCTACAAATCTATGTCATACGTTTTTTATTCTATCACATCTAATTCCCTTGACCGCAATATTTCATATTAAACTAGTTAAGATTTACTTTTGTTCTATTAGGATCTCAACCTAATCGTAAGGAAGGATCTCTCATTGTGTTGCCCGTCACTGTCAAAAACAAGTTTACTAAGGGCAACGATCACTGGGATGTTCGACTGCACGAGCATAATGGCGCTGTGGTCACTCTTCAAATTCGGATTCCTGCCAATGCGGCAGTTGGAATTTGGAAGATGAAAATTACGTCAACGTTAATTATATCCGGGAAGCCAGTCTCGTTGCCAAACACCTACGAATGCAAGGAAGATATCTATATCCTGTTTAATCCTTGGTCTATTGGTGAGATAATATTTAAAACTACAGAGATGGAAATAATAATAATAAAATAATGATTTAAAACAGTTAGTTATAACATAAGTTTATCTAAACTATATCATTAGTTTATATCACTCAAATGGCTCTTGTTTCACTCCTTTTTAAATGAATAATTCATGCTGATAATTGATATGAATATTAATTAATGTGGATATATGCCTCATACTAGTTAACAAGATAAAGAAAAAATAGGAAATTTAAAAATCTGCAATTAGGGGTCGTAAAAAAGTAAAGAAACAAGGCTGAAGATACTGTAGACATTATTTACCCTAACTACAAACCCCTATTTTGGCTCCACGTTGTTACCTAGAATTACATTTGGTGAAGTCAAACTAGAGATTTGTAGTTTGAGTAAATAATGTCTACAGTATCTTCAGCTTTGTTTCCCTACTTTTTACAGTCCCTAATTACAAGTTTTTAAATTTCCAATTTTTTATTTATCTTGTTTGTTGGCTTTGTTATGCTAAAATATGGGCAAAGGATAACTTGATAGGGTAGCTAACTTTATACATTGTAATGACAATAAACATAGCTAATAACTAGCTGATACGGTTCATGATGATTTACTGTAGCTATTGACTACTTAATTGCATTAGTTCGAGATGTAAAATGTTAAGCTGCAGCAAGATTGTCATGGAAATTTGTTTGAGAATATAGTGAACATTTATAGTTTCTGTGTAACTAAATTCTCTATATATAATGCACAGCAATGGGCAAATATATGACTACACTAAGACACAACCCCATTAAGAAAAATCAGCCTCTTCGATTGTATAGTGTACACAGCATTGAGTATCTATGTATTACCGTCATATAATGTTCTTCTGTTATTGACTGGTAATTCCTGTTTCACTCTGTACTTAAGTTTTATAAAGGAACACCATTTATTTGTAAGAAAGCTAGCTTCAGGGGGTGGTGATATATTCGTTTACACTAGAATTATGATGTTTATTAACTTATGTAAAATATAGAAGAAACAAGTCGACTATTCAATGCACCTACGACCTCCGCAGTATCTTATTTTGTATTATACAAATTTTTGGGTGCAATATACCAAACCGTTTTTGTTATAGACTGGCAAGAGAATAATAAGAAGAAGAAGAAGCAAAATTACAAACGGGCCATTTTGAGCGAATTTGCTTTTTATTGTAGTCTAACATGCATGATTTTGTTGTACATTTTTATGTGTGTGCAGCCTTAACAGTCAATAGTAAAGGTTTTAGAGTGTTGTTTAACTGAATCTTTACTGTTTAAAATGCTTTTTGCCCGAACATTCTATTAGAGTTTTGTGTAAACCCTTGCGATCCTAATTATGAACCATTATAGTGGTTCATGATAACGCGAGTTTGAACAGGTTGTAAACTTCAGAGGGTTGAGTATGTTATATTAAAACGATTGTGAACAGGCAAACTAGGAAGTCACATGACAACCACATCCGATATAAAGTCGTGGTGGAACAGAATGTATCAGAACTACATTTTGAAAGTGCTTGGCATTTTGTAGGTAATGTGATACCACTGAAACTGATCACAAAATATCCATACACTCAGGTCATAAAGATGTGTTTAGATAGAGGATTTAGAATTTTCAAGACTGTGATATATCTTATACTTAAATTCATTTTAAAACAATGTTATATGGATCAACTTGGGCCACAAACCGTGCCCCAGCCATGGTATGAAAAGTACAGTGTCTTCTAAAGAGTGAGAATCCATGAACACAAGTGTCAGAAACAAAATCCGCCCGCACGCTCCAGGCAACAGTATCCAACAAATCTCTGGGGGACATTATCATATGGAAAAATATAATCACATAATTGTTGTAATAATAATAATGATGATGATGACAATAATAACGTTTCAAGATGTTGTTATTTAAAAATAAATAATGTCACTTATTTCAATATTTTCCAAACAGGTTCTCCCTACTGTGGGTTTTGGAACACAACTATTTTTTCAATGTAGTAACATAAAACAATAAGAAATAAAGGGCACTCAGTAGAACACATATCTCCGCCACGCAGCGTTGATCATACTCGGCCCTAAAAAATACTAAAATGTGAACGGACACGGACAATTTTTCACAGGACAATGAGTATTAATATTCTACATATGTCCACCAAGATTCATCAAAATCCGATCATTTTTGACTGAGCTATAGAGCAAAAATAGTGTGAAAAATCGGTCTCCATGTTAACAGATAGAGATTTCTTTGACTGTGACCTTGGCCCATCCAAACCTAATCATTCCTAAGTTGGACCGTAGTCCAAGCGTAGACCAACTTTCATCCAAATTCACTCTGCCGTTTTCGCGAAATCTTGCTGACAAACTCACAAACAAACAAACATACACACACACAGGGGTGGAACAATAATCTCCGTCACCGTCTGTGGAGGAGGTAATTAAGGTTCTAATGAGTTCGTTACCTCTTCGCTTTCTAAAACTAAAACTAAAACAAGTCACCTGCCTTTAATCTACTTCAAATGCCTGTGATGCATTTAATTTATTTTAGGTTAGTTGACATAATTACGACTTACTTTCTTTAAACTTTAATAAGGGTATTTTTTTTTCTTTTTCTATTTTCACTAACTAAGTAAGATCAATGTTTTGAAATTTTTTTAATTAGTAACATTTAATATTTTGTTTAAAAACATGTTCGTTCAGATTTACTGGAATCGACTCCGCCGTTTCTATTTAATTTTTTTTAAAGATGTGGTGACTTATGGGTTTAAAATAATGAAATTTCTGCTGGAAAGCGTGCATTGTTTGTACATTTATGGTGCATCAAAGCGCACTTTGTATGCTCATTAAAGCATTAGGACACCCTAAAAGATGGCCGTAGGCTACAGTAGTGCGCTACACTTCACATAGGGTTCGATTTGGTACAAAAACCTTGGAAACCATCACGGAACAAGTCAGAAACAATATGCACACACACAAAGATATTGTGGAATATATATATATATATGTTTAAGATGTTTTGGACATGAGGAGATAGATACATATAACGTCAACCCACTGCTGAAGATGCAAGGGACCTGTCCCACCCTTCCCCCACGATCGGCGCCTATGCTTCCTATATATACATCAGCATCAGTTGTTGCTTTACTTCCTGTATTTTCATGTTACTGACTCTATAGTTTGTCTATTTGTTATTAAACATAAAGATACACAAAGAGCTATCTGTGCTGTGCCAACAGCGGGTATCAAAATTCAATTTATAGTGTTATAAGCCCTCGCTTATCGCTGAGCCACCGAGCTACGACTTTATAGCTAAATGTGTCCGAAACCACTTATATGAGGCGTGGCTTGTGGTTGATGTACTCGGACTGTGAATCCGATGATTCTTGGTTCACCGCCCGTTGTCTCAGAAAATACTCTCGCACTTTAGAGCATTGGATGCGCTATAGAAGTGACAATCAAACCCCATTATTTGCTTCGACAAGACCAACCAAAGAGTTGGTGGTGAGTGCTTTGACTAGCTGCCATTACTTTTCTCTATTAGTTCAAAATTATGGACGGCTATGCGCAGATAACCGTTTGTGTAGCTTTGCGTAAAAATTCTGAAACAAACAAATACAAGCGTTTATCTGGGGTTTTAAACTAAATCGTTTTTTGTTTGTTATGCTCTCTTTTGTTGGGAAAATTATACGGCCATTTCCTTACACCTTTGTCGAGCTATTTTTTGTAACTTAGTGGCTAGTTTTCGTGTGTTTACAGTTCTTAACTTCTTACGTATATTCGATTAGTTTTTGTTGATGGACTACTGCAAAAACATGAACCAATTGTAACTAATCTATGTTTCATGTATTCGTGTTGGAATCTTTGGAGCAAATATATGTTTTTGTGGTTATTATTTTTTTTTTTTTAGTTTTAAATATTGTATTGGTTAATTTGTTTGTTTGTAATTAAGCTCAAAACTACAAATGGGCTATCTGTGCTCTGCCCACCACGGGTATTGAAACTCGGATTCTATCGTTGTAAGTCCGCAGACATGCCGCTGTGTCACTGGGGGGGGGGGCGCATTGGTTAATACTTTAAAACCCTATCATTATGTATCATTGTTATGTTTTACACTCAAGCAAATTATTTTATCTTAATATGTGGATTTAAGACTGAACTAAATATATAAGATGGAAAAACCTCGTGAGATATGTTTGGAATTACCGCTAAAAATATCCTTTAGTATTCTGACTAGACATCTCCATTCTTATGACATTTGATCATTTTCGTAAAGACATCACGTAACTGCTATGGTAAATGTTATAACTCATATTTTAAGAAACTATTAAAAAAATAAGAATGATTGATTGAACTATTTTTCAATATGATTAAATGCTTAAGTATTTGGGAAACGTTTGTAACATTTTCATTAACAAATGATAGCTTTGTTAACCATCAATCAAACATTAAACGCGAGAAACTAATAATATTCATTTCTATATTTTTTATTCGTTGATCATAAAAATATAACGATGTAAGCATGCCATGTTCCCCTATCTTCTGTGGTAACACAGAATTATCCCAACTTGTTGACTATTTAGTTTCTGCGCTGTCATGGTGGCAACATGTGGTTTAAGGTGCCTAACATTATCTTGTTTTAGCCACTTCAGCCCTTTGTTCGATTATGTTTTCTGCCCGCAAGCATATTTCAGTACTGTATCTTCAGCCTGGTTTGAACTAGTTAAAACAGGAAAATCCCTTGCTGGTCGAACTATGACGACAAATAAAACTGATAGTTGGTCAATGTTTTCAGAAAACTGAGGTCACAAGGTGGCGCTGTCCAGTGGAAAGCAAGGTGATGTTCGAAATACAATTTTGGTTTGTTTTGAATTTCGCGCAAAGCTACACTAGGGCTATCTGCACTAGCTGTCCCTAATTTAGCAGTGTAAGACTAGAGTGAAGGTAGCTAGTCATCACCACCCACCGCCAACTATTGGGCTACTCTTTTGTCAACGAATAGTGGGAATGACCGTCACATTATAACGCCCCAACAGCTGAAAGGGCGAGCATGTTTGATGGGTCGGGGATTCGAACTCGCGACCCTCAGATTGTAAGTCAAGCGCCATAACCACCTGGCCATGCTGGGCCATTCTAAATACGGGTACTTAAGAGACCGAAAGCTGGCGAGTTGTTTACTGATCCAGTAGAGGCGATCGTCTACTTGTCTACGCAGGTACACACATATTATTTTGTATGTTGTACCAAAATAAAGGTTGTTTTCACTGTCATTTAAATGTGCCCAATCTGTTTATTTCTCATTCAACTTAAAATTCAGTTGAGTTGTCAACTACAGAACATTTCCCTCATTTCTTGATTGAATCTGCTGTTTTTTTGCGAGTTTGCTTGTCTGATACTTGTCGGGAAATCAGTTTCAACTGACAATACTATAAGCACAAGGAACATACTTCAACCATCATATATAAATCCATATATATAGGTGAGTATATCCGAGAAAGTGAAAGAATATTTTATAATATACCAACCACACCATATCTACCATATCCAGTGCCGACGAGACTTTTTGCTCAATACTGGGGTTAATCTGGTCGACTGCGAAACGACAATCATCGTGCAGTGGTCTAGACATTGTTAATATCATCGTTTTCATGAACAGCAACTATTATGGCGTGAACTAGATTAAGTAAGAGAAATATTAGTTTTATTAATTTTGTTTAAGTCATTTACAAATCAGATCTTTAAGTAGAGGATAAATAGCTCAATATTATTTATTTATTTTATTTCTAACATGTGTCTTTGTGCGTGCATTTGTTCAATAACTTTTGGTATAGATACTTAACAATAAAGATTAGGTTGCCGGGGGTTTAAAGTATACCACTTTCTAAACGTATTTAGCTGTTTTATTGCCATTAGATGATTCTGTATATATGGCTGACGACCAGTGGAGAAAAGAGTATGTTTTGAACGATGTAGGAAAAATATTTATTGGATCATATAATCAACCAATGGGCCGGCGCTGGATTTTGGGTCAGGTATAACTATTTAAACATACTCTTTATAATTTTGTTTTATAAAGCTAATAATACTTGATATAATTTAATGTGACAAAAACCTGACATATAATTATTTCTGGGGTGTTATAGTCTTCATACACATTTTTCTGAAGCGATATATGTTATTTTCATGTTTTATTTATAGATAAGATACGATTCAATCATAAAACGTTAGAATTTAAACGTGCTTGAGAATCTCAGTATAAAATTATAAGCTATCGTGAAAAAAAAAAGTGATGTTATAAAAATGTCATGTTAAAAAGATATCGTAAATTTCCTAAAGCGAAAACTAAAATTAAGTTTTCAAAATACTTTAGATTCAAATATGAAAATCAGCAGGACATTGTAATAATGTAGAAAATATTATATCGTATATTAAGCATATTTATATTCTATTAAAATTAAAATCATGTGACTTTTACACATATTCTGGAATTAAGATTTGTTTGTTTTAAAGCAAAGCCACATTGGGTTATTTGCTATGTCCACCGCGTGAATCGAACCCTGGATTTTAGCGTTGTAACTCTGTTAGGTTACCCTTGTTTCACCAGGGAATTGGGAGAAGGAAAAAAAACAACTTAGAACTAATTTTGTTTTAAGTGAGCAATCTCGAAGTAATCCAAGTTTACTGATGTACTCAAAAGGAAAATATTGAAAACTTTATATTTTTCACAAATGTATTAAGTGTAACAGTATTCTTTGTTTTTGTTTTTTAAGTTTTACATGCATGTGTTATTAAAACACTGATTCTTGCTATCGTTTAAAAATATTGTGTTCATAGCTACATATCCAAACGGGTTTGACCTAATTTTCTAGTTACTCGAAGAAAACCCATGTAAATATATATTTATGATGGTAAAATTATTTAACGCCTTATATTTCCAGTTTACAGAGGCAGTTCTGCCAGCGGCAATGTTTATATTGGAACGATCTCGTTTAGATTTTACTGATCGATCTGATCCAGTAAAAATAGCGCGAGCTCTTTCAGCCTTGGTAAGAGTTTTTTTTCTTTTCACCGCTAATTTTCTGTGTTATTTCATTTTGATAACAATTTTTAATTCCGTTTACTGACTTAACTTTTCTGTCTCTTTTTGTGAACAGTTACATGTTATATGATATAAGTTTTTTGAATTTAAGTCAGAAGATACACATTTTACGAACTTGAATTCTCCTTTACAATTCATTTATTTTACAAATGTCCATGAAAGAAAACTGTTTGTTTAATATGTGTAATGCATTTTCCGGAATTTTTCTTCACCGTAAAATGAGAACCAGGATATTTTATTATAATTGTTATGCATATGATTCTTAATTAAAATGAATGTATAAAGTCTTCTGCCTGGAACTGACGATGCTGATATAGTGAAAAAAATCAATATTCTTTTTGTATATAATACAAAAGTTGAATTATAAACAAATTCAGTGTATTATAACATAAACCATTCCAAAAGAATGAAAGTTTACTTGATTAACTTTATTTATGCACAAAATTAATATTATCGTTTATTTCGTAATAAATAAATATTGGAATATACTACAAGTTTCATTTAACCATCCTCGAAATAAACAAAAACCTTTGTTATTACTTCGCAATCTAATCGTGTACCTGCTTAATGATGAGTTTGGTTAAAGTAAGTCGTAAAGTTCTCTTTTGTTTTAAGATAAACGACGTTGACGATAAAGGTGTGGTAGAAGGTAAATGGGAAGAGCCTTACGATGATGGCACCGCTCCCTGGATGTGGACTGGGAGTTCCGCCATATTGGAACAATACTTAAAGACCAAAGGTGTTCCTGTGAAATACGGCCAGTGCTGGGTATATGCTGGCGTATGCAACACTGGTACGTATTCAACTTTTAATAACGAATATTTTAAAATAAATCTTAATTCACAGTAACTGAGCTAAATTACTGAAGCAAAAACATCGAAGATACGTTATCGGTTTGAAAAACTGTTCATTCGTTAATCTAGGTACTTAACCAGAACTTCCAATACGATTAGTAACACAATAGAATTATATACATAATCATTTGATAAATGGGGTGTTTTTTATACTGTATTTAACTTATAATAATAATAATATACTCTTGTTCCGTTTCAAAAACTTAACATTTTATGGTTATTTAATCATTTTATTCTTAGATAATCTTTAATGGGAATTAGTTTATACTAGATATGTATCTTTTTGTTTTTGGGTTATATTACTCATCATTTTTAACGTCTTGTCCCTAAATTCATCAGTCAATTATCCTCGGACTCTTTTTTTTTAAAGTAGACAATCCTCTAAAAAATTTGAAAATAACTCGATTACAATTCACAAAATATTGCTTTACTCATTATATTCGATGACGAGGAACCCACTTTGAGAGTAATAATGGTTTGAGACGGCTTGAATGGGTAATGAAGAAAAACCTTAATACAAGTTTAATATAACAGTGAATGTTCAACCTGATGATGACAAAACCTTAGTCGAAACGTTGTACATTTGCTGTTATGTTAAACTTATATTAAGGTTTTTCTTCATTACCCATTCAAGTCGTCTCCAACCATTAT
>NW_013670715.1:28134-28895 GCF_000517525.1 Limulus polyphemus | reverse complement strand
AACAGTAGTAATTCGTACCTGATGATACGAACTAACTTGTACGTAACGTTAGTACTTTGTCTGTTATATTAATATATAGTTTTCTTCATTACCCATTCAAGTCGTCTCCAACCATTATTACTCATTAAATGTTATTCTTTTAAAAAAGTGTAGAGTTTTTAGCTGAACAGCATTTTATTTTTCCCAAACTGCTTTTTAGTTGTCAAAATGTTGAGGTTTCGTATTGATTCTGGTCTATATTTTTACTTTAAAATCTCTAATGATTTCTTATGTTTTTTACAAGAATAACTGTGGTATTTGTTATTTAAATTCGAAAACAACATTTTATATAAAGCCAGAAACAAAGGTTTCTCTCGGAGTTAATTCGGATAATACCAGGCTTTTGTGACATCTAGATCAACATCTAAACAAATGTTGCATTATTTTTATAGTAAGTTTTCTTTCCCTCAGTGATCTATTTTAACTGTTTTTATTGAGATTAACTTGTACATTAGAACTTTAACGTAGAGAAGTTTCAGAATTCCTGGTTACCATCAGATTGGTAGGTAAGTATAAGGTGTGAGAAGGAAAAGAAGATATACTGTTAGAGGGTCATGTCATAAATCTCCTTCAGAACTAATACAATACATCGCATACATCTTCCAGATCTAATATGTTATATCATATTCATGATGTTAGAAAAACACGTAGGTTTAAGAAGTCTTTATAGAAATGAATAAAAACCCTATAACCCGAGCGCTTTCGAAAGGTGAACCTTTCTT
>NW_013670715.1:23089-27154 GCF_000517525.1 Limulus polyphemus | reverse complement strand
GTGATTTTAAGACCGGCTGTAACGTTTCCATGTATGACGTTTTACAGGGCTTAGTTGTAAAAGCTGGTTTTCAATATGACCCATAAAATGTTGGCATAATTGAGAGCTATTTTGGTACCCACTGCAGTACCGTTAACCCGAATGTAATGCTCGTTATCGAATTCGAAGTTGTTCAGACTTAAAATCAGGCTGGCAAAATCAGTTACTGTTTGAGATTCTGATTGGTTAGGAAGGTTTAATGCAAACTTTAGAGTTTGTAGTCCTCCATCATGTGAAATATTGGTGTAAAGGGAAGAAACATTCATCGTGTAAAGAATAATGTTGGGTGGTAACTGTCCATTAGTATTAATATATTCTATGATGTTAAGAAAGTGAGTAGTATCCTTTATGTAACAGGGGAGGGTACAGGGAATACATTTTATGTGTTGGTCAACAAAGCGGACAACTTTTCAGTAGCCATGTCGTATATGCCCTCCAGATCTAATATGTTATACCATATACGTCCTCTAGAGCTAACATGTTATATCCTATACATCCTCCAGAATTAACGCGTTATATCATATACGTCATATACGTATAAGATTATTTATATCAGACAGAATTAATCGAAAGTTGTTTAAACCACAAGACTGAGTTGTACTAAAAGATATATGTGACCTTTTATTTTTTATTTTTTCCGTTCTCAAATAAAATTGTTGAAGAAGACATCAGTAAATCTACTATATTATTGAATTGAGTTATACAAATAATACGATTCGAATAATTTTTGATAATTAATTAAACGTGTATTATGTTGAATTGATTTTCTTAAATTTCACCACTTACAATTTCTTTACCAGTTCGATTATTTATAGCCATATAAATGTGTATTATGTTGGACTGTTTTTCATGCATGTCTTTATTAACAATTTAATTAAGATTTCTGTTATTATTTAACAACCATCTAAGTGTGTATTACGTTGGGCTGTTCTTCACGAATGTTTCTAGTTACAACATAATTACGGTTTAAATTATTGTTTGACAATCATCTAAATGTGTATTTCGTTGGGCTGTTCTTCACGAATGTTTCTAGTTACAACATAATTACGGTTTAAATTATTGTTTGACAATCATCTAAATGTGTATTACGTTGGGCTGTTCTTCACGAATGTTTCTAGTTACAACATAATTACGGTTTAAATTATTGTTTGACAATCATCTAAATGTGTATTACGTTGGGCTGTTTTTCATGAATGTGTCGCTTGTTACAACTTAATTACGGTTCAGATCGTTATTTAATAACCATCAAAATATGTATTACGTTGGGCTATTTTTCACAAATAACTTATTTCTAATGACAATTTCAATAACTTTTTTTCGGGAATTTCTGTTACTACTAATTTTGTTAATAACATTTCCCTTTTAAAGATGTTTAAAATGACCAAATTTTGTTTTAGTTAAAAAATTTAGAAAATACAAAATCATTTATTATTATAGCTGGGCTTATAAATACACAAAAATAACTAATTAAACATTCATTTCAGTGTGTCGTGCCTTGGGTCTCCCGTGTCGTCTCGTGACCAACTATGTGTCAGCTCACGACACAGATAACACCTTGAGTGTTGACAAGTGGTTTGACAAAGATGGAGATGAAATTAAAACAAAAACAAATGATTCGATATGGTAAACATTTTACTTTATTATAATTTAACAGTATTAATATTATTGTCCTATGGACGCTATATAAAATGGAACCAAAACTGTGTGTGTATGTGTGTCAGTGAAATCAATAAGGCGAAATACACTTTTATTTACAAACGTTTCGGATGTTTCGGAATGCAAATACTACATTTTCAACAAATTATGAAAATAATGTTATGATTATAGTTAATATCATTAAATACTGTGATAATAACATCTATAATTAAGGTACTCGAACTATTCAATGAAAGTATACTTCCTTCTGTCGTTTAATCGAATGTTTCAAGTACCTTAATTAATGATATTATTACTACATTATTTAATGAAATTAAGTACAAATTTGTTTTCAGATTTCACTGAAGATTGAATAAGGGTGTTCCGAAACGTCCAAACGTTTTGTAAATAAAAATATTTTCGCCTTAAAGGCGCCCATCATCTTTACTATGTGTGTGTGTCAGTCTTAAGTTTCTTTTAGCTAAGAGTACGTGAAGTCATACATGTTACGCCAATTTAAAAAGAGTCACGACTAAAAAGTAAGTACTGTATATTACATAAATAACCAACCCTCACTTACTTATACTTATAATCGCTTAAAGGCGTTAGTCGTAAATATTTCACGTAATGATGATAACTCACGAACTGCTTGAAGCAAGGTCGTAACTCCCCCACATGCAAATGCACGTGCATGAGTGTTAATTCTCTAACTCTTGGCACGTTTTACTATGAGGAAAAGAAAAGAAAAGTCACAAAAAAGTTCGGGTGTGTAACGTAGGAGCTCCTAAGCACAGACGGTCAATAACACTTTCTCTGAAGGTTTTCCTAATTCAGTGACATGCCGCTGAAGTTGCAAGCCATGTCCCCTATATATCATTGGTCAAGGAAAATTTCAGTCAAATCGGATGTACAAAAACCCTTCTGAAGATAAATATTCATACAGAGGGAAAAAACTTGCACAGCAAAAGGTTGAGGGCAGTAACAAGATCCAAAACCACATCTGCAGTAACCTTTCTTCTGCAAACTGAAAGATATGGTTATGAAAGAGAACCTTTTGACCCCAAAAAGAATTGTAATGAAACTGAGAATATCTCTTGGTACCGCGCACAAAATGATAAACAAAGATTTGAAGATGATGAAAACTCAAAAATCAAAACTTCACAAGCTTTTAGCCATTCCTCTAAATAAACTACTATTTTCACGAGAAAAATGTCCGAAGAAATTAGAATCACAACATTTTATTCGACCACAGACATGTCGAGCACCCGAAGCAGCTCCAGTGGACTGTTATGTCTTTGGTCTGCTTAAAAGTGGTATTGGAAGTTGACGTTCACGTACTTTAGAGTATCTATGAAAAGTTTGTTAATTTGTTTAGTCAAAAAAGTGAATATGTCATATTTTGCAGTAGACTGTTGCAATAGAAATTGCGATATCAGGTAGTAGTGCGTAATCATTTAGCCATAAGACTGAAACTGAATTTATCGTGTAACTACACAGCGGCTTAATTCATCAGAATTAAGTACTCTTTTTTATTATTATTAAACTGATGCCAGACATGATACCCATGTCGTATAACTATCACATGATCATGGTTCCAACTAGAATCAGTCTTCCAAGGTTGTCATGAAAGCTAAGAAAATATAAAACGTTCTAAAAGAAACAATGTTTTCTTCCCAATACACCTCGTAGAAAAAGGCGTTGCAAAGCGCGACAATACAAGTGTTGTTATTAGTCGATTATTTGTGAAAATTAAAGAGCTCCAAATAGTTGTATTTCCAGTTCCTTATTACCTTCAAATAACATGCTCAATAGTGTCAAAATCTTAACAGGTTTTTTAATGATAATTATCTGTCATTTACCCTTTTAGTTGGCAAAGCATTAAAGGTAGAGAGAATTATTTATAAAGAATAATTTATAAATAGCAGATGTTTCATTTACATTATGTCTATTTGACGTAAAGTTATTTTGCAAAAAGCTGCTCACAGTGTTTAGTGATGACTTTATATACATCTCTTAAATAAAGGTTGTATTTTTGCTTGCTTGTTTGTTTGGAAGTAAGCACAAAGCTACACAATGGGCTATCTGTGCTCTGCCTACCACGGCTATCGAAAGCCGGTTTCTAGCGTTGTAAGTCCGCAGACATACCGCTGTGCCACTGGAGGGCGGTTGTATTTAAAAAAAAAAAATACATGAAAGTAGTAACTGTAAAGAAAGCCCAAACTCCTAGATGTATGAAAGCAGTAACTGTAAAAAAAGCCCAACTCCTAGATGTATTAAAGCAGTAACTGTAAAGAAAGCCCAACTCCTAGATGTATGAAAGCAGTAACTGTAAAGAAAGCCCAACTCCTAGATGTATGAAAGCAGTAACTGTAAAGAAAGTCAAACTCCTAG
>NW_013670715.1:19103-22089 GCF_000517525.1 Limulus polyphemus | reverse complement strand
AAGAAAGCCAAACTCCTAGATGTATGAAAGCAGTAACTGTAAAGAAAGCCAAACTCCTAGATGTATGAAAGTAGTAACTGTAAAGAAAGCCAAACTCCTAGATGTATGAAAGTAGTAACTGTAAAGAAAGCCAAACTCCTAGATGTATGAAAGGGTTAAGGTTGAGGTATGGCAATCTGTCTAGTCTTGATTCATGCAAAATTTTTTGGCTTAATATCTGCATAATGTGATGTTTACTTATTAGAATAAAATGTGAAATCGTGTACATACTGAAAACTGACTTTGTCCTCTTTTATCACTCTCGCTTTGTCCTTGGAACAGTATATATTTCCAATCAGCAATAATGATAAAAGCTTCAGATAAACTTTCACGATAAATCGAGTCCTAAGTCATCATATCTATATAAGGTCAACAATAACAGGCTCGGTGCTTGTAATTTTTGCTAGGGCATACGTATAACTTTCGCAGTGTGAGTTCCCTTTTCTATTTATCACCTGCCAGATAGCTCTCACGAGAATTCCAGTAATACATTCCTGTAGACGAAGCTTCGTTCCAGAACGTGAGTTGCTAAGAGCCTTTTAATTTTGCCTTGTGTCTCTTTTTTCTTTTTCTTTTTAGACTGAACGTCACCCAAAATGCCTAATTGATCAACATGACAAAAGAAATTGCGTCATCTTTGGTAGTGTCTTTGGCTGATACTTTAATTTCTTCACGAATCATTTGAAATATTCTGCACTTACAAGGTTAACTCACAAATCAAAACGACTTTTTTCAACGTTCACATTCCATATTTTCTAAGATAACAAAACTGTACGTATCCCCCAATCCTAACATTAGAAATTTGATCCCTGTGGTGACACAACACAGATAGTTCCATTGTACAGCTTTGCGCTTCAAAAAAAATCAAACTGCATATAATTCGGCGGGCATTTATATTTTCATGTCCTAACGTTGATTATAAGTAAACTGCATTCGATAAGGTATTATCATCTTTCCTTTTTGTATGCGTAATTATAACCGATTGTAAATTGGCTGTAGATGTGTTTTACTTATTTGCTCATACTTTGTATAAAAGAAAATTGGAATAACTCTGAAGTATATTGTTTTAAGGTCTCGATCTTTAAAATTAATGTTATAAAAAGTTGTAACTTTCTTTCGTGTAATGTTTTAAATGGTAACTGATACCAACTCTTTTACTGTAGGGCAACTAATGGTAACTGAAACCATTGTGTTTACTGTAAATCAACTAATGGTAACTGAAACCAGCTTGTTTACTGTAAGGCAACTAACGGTAACTGAAACCATTGTGTTTACTGTAAATCAACTAATGGTAACTGAAACCAGCTTGTTTACTGTAAGGCAACTAACGGTAACTGAAACCATTGTGTTTACTGTAAATCAACTAATGGTAACTGAAACCAGCGTATTTACTCTACCGTAGGAATTTTCATGTATGGAATGATTGTTGGATGACGAGACCTGATCTACCAACAAATTATGGAGGATGGCAGGTTGTTGATGCCACACCGCAGGAAATTAGTGACGGTTTGTGCAGTTATATGTTTTTCTTTTAACCTTGAAACCTAAACTTCGGAACAAGTTACGTCTCATTGTTATTTATCTGATTAGTGCCAATTTAAAAGCTGAATTTATTTATATTTATTTTACATATACATAAATCTAATAAAAAACGTATGTTTTGTTATCACGCAAATAGCTTACCTTTGAAGAAACAAATGATGTTTATAATATATCGAAAGACCTAAACGAGCCAGTTAGTAATCCAAGTTTCACTATAATTTTGTAAAATTGCTTTGGCAAAGGAATATAATGTTAATAAATTGCGGCTTTTTTTTTCTCTTCTTATGTGCTTAGAATTTTTTATCTTAGCAGAGTAATTACATGGTTCCGAAATACGTGTTTATGAATATATTTACTAATACAGTTAAAAACGATTTTACAATAGTGATTTATCAAGAAGTTGTGTGTAGGCAGACGAAAACCTCACCACAACAATAAGCAAGAGGATTAAAAACGGTTTTACAATAATGATTTATCAAGAAGTTGTGTGTAGGCAGACGAAAACTTCACCACAACAATAAGCACGAGGATTAAAAACGGTTTTACAATAATAATTTATCAAGAAGTTGTGTGTAGGCAGACGAAAACTTCACCACAACAACAATAAGCAAGAGGATTAAAAACGGTTTTACAATAATGATTTATTAAGAAGTTGTGTGTAGGCAGATGAAAACTTCACCACAACAATAAGCAAGAGAATTAAAAACGGTTTTACAATAATGATTTATCAACAAGTTGTGGGTAGGCAACTAAAACTTCACCACAACAATAAGCAAGAGGAACTTTGAAAAAAAATGTAATTTTTTATAAGCATTAGTGCCGAGTCAAAATACTAGATAAAAAAGTGAGAGTTTATCCAATTAAAAACAACAAAAACAAAAGTTAAAACTGAAAAAGTATGGACTTTTTGTAATAATAACTTACCAAAATTTAATATTTTGATTTGTATTCGTTCGTCCTAATATAAATACTACAACACAATTACCGATTTATTTATCCTTGGCATTGTAAAAATCACATAGTCAAAGCTTTAATTCCTTCAAAATCGAAATCTCGTTCACATCTTGTATAAAAAATCGAGGTCAATAATAATTTTCATGAAAAATCATGCAAATCTCTTTACATATATTTATCTAGGACATCGTCTAAGTTGTCTTCTTTTATCCTACAACACCATTACATCCTGGTAGTAAACCCAGGATTATCTAAATACTGGAAGTTTTCTTTTATCCTCCACTACCACTACATCCTGGTAGTAAACCCAGGATTATCTAAATACTGTAAGTTTTCTTTTATCCTCCACCACCATTACATCCTGGTAGTAAACCCAGGATTATCTAAATACTGTAAGTTTTCTTTTATCCTCCACTACCATTACATCCTGGTAGTAAACCCAGGATTATCT
>NW_013670715.1:0-18590 GCF_000517525.1 Limulus polyphemus | reverse complement strand
TGGTAGTAAACCCAGGATTATCTAAATACTGTAAGCAGTCTTCTTTTGTTTTCCACCACCACTACATCGTGGTAGCAAACCGAGGATTATCTAAACAGTGAAAGCTGTCTTCTTTTAGTTTTCAGAACCAGTACATCCTGGTACTAAACCCAAGATTATCTAAACACTCTTCAACGAACTACACTACATTGCATTTTGTTGTGAAAAATAAAATCTTGTAAATATTTTATCTTATACATCCTAAATATCTCAGACAGTAGTAGTGTTCTGACTGTTGTCAACAGCTACACAGTTGTCACCTCTAGCACATATAACAAATATTCACTAATTACAACTATGTATATTTTTTCTTTTCTTCAGGTCTCTATCGGTCAGGTCCCACCTCACTAGTCGCAGTGAAACGTGGAGAGATAGATTACTTGTACGATTCATCATTTGTCTTCTCTGAAGTCAACGCACGCATCATACATTGGCAAAAAGATGAGTTTGCTAAGGGTGGCTGGAGAAAACTTAAAATAATAAGATACCAGTTAGTGTTCTTTATTGATGAATGTTGGTAGTAAAGTATAGTTTCATTGAAATAGACTAAAAAGTCAACACAGACAGTACAGGATAACATTTTAAATTTTCCCATAACATATTTTCACGGTCGTTTCATAATTAACTATGTACTTTAATATTGAAGTAATACTTATTATTTCATCTTCAACTATTCAATTTTCATCCAACCGATCAAAGAATATTTATCACTTTTGTTGTTGTTTTTGTTTTCCAAGAATTGGAAAACTTATAATTACCAAGAAAAGGGGAATTGACGATGACTTTGGAAATGCTGATGTAGAAGACATCACACACGAGTACAAGAACAGCAAAGGTAAAAAATATTTTCTTCTTTAATTAAAAACAGTATATATATATATATATATATGAGTTCCTGAATTTTTTTAAAGTAACTCACTGAATAAACAGCGTAGCTACTACAAAACTATTTGCAGGATACAATAATTCGCCAGTTACTATAACATCAATATTAAATCTTAAACCTAAAAACAATATATAAATCATGTTTAAATATCAGTTTAAAAGTCGACTCCTATCATTTTATGAAATATCCCAATTTATAGATTGATGTGTGTGACCATCAGATAAGCAAAAACATAGTCGATAAGGCTCAAGTTTGCAATTTTAGACATTTACAAAGTTCAACAATTCACGCTGAATACCTCCTATTGGGCGTCAGTTGAAGCTGTGAGGGCGTCAGTCAGAGACTGTGAGCCTGCTAATTCGGTAAAAGACACTTTTCATATGTCTTATTGGTCGATTTCTTATTCCCTTTGTTTAATTTTTTTAAAGTCCTCATTCTCTTTGTAAGCTGATGGATATCGTATAATAACTTTTCAGTAGGGAATCGAGTAACAATTATAGAATATTGTAACTTTTATTAGTTGCCTTTGAACTGATGAAAATGTTTTTGTAAGGGAGATTTGTTTGTTTTTTAAGCGCAAAACTGCACAATGGGCTATCTGCACGGTGCCCACCACAGGAATCGACCCTCGAATTTAAGCTTGATAAAGTCTTTAAACTTACGTTATAAGGAAGAATAGAAACTCTACATAGGATTGCGTTTATAACAGCAAACTGGATTCTCCTAAATATATAACCTCTAAAACCATGGCTCCTAACCCTCCTGACAACCAGACCGGTACAATTATATGTGTATTTTTCATTCTATTCAATATACGAAAGCTCAATAAACGCAATACAATCAAATATCATTACTTTAATGAAATTAACCAATCTTGCAACATTAATGAACGTATTTATAGCTTTATAGCTCATTTTCCACGAATCACTGAAATGTTAACCGCCAATCAATGCTGGATATGTAACTGTTGAGCAAGAAGAATTCCATAAATATTATAAAAGGCTTGTTTGTAATTAAGCACAAAGCTACACAAAGGGCTATCTGTGCTCTGCTCACCATTATAAAAGGAGCATGCACACTGTAAATACCTCATTGATCACTTACTAATTAACTAAAATATGAGACGCAATAACTGTACATAAAAGAAACATTAAAAATAAACTAAAATCCAACTTTACGATTAATGGAGATGACATTTGGCACAAGTAGAATCAGCACGACTGTAGCTTGCAGAACTGTAGTTTGGTTTGAGTTTCGCGCAAAGCTACACGAGAGCTATCTGCACTAGCCATCCCTAATTTAGCAGTGTAAGACTAGAGGGAAGGCAGCTAGTGATCCCCACCCACCGCCAACTCTTGGGCTACTCTTTTACCAACAAATAGTGGGATTGACCGTCACATTATAACGCCCCCACGGCTGAAAGGGCGAGCATGTTTGGTGTGACGGGGATTCGAACCCGCGAACCTCAGATTGCGAGTCGAGCGCCCTAACCACCTGGCTATGCCGGGCCTGCAGATCTGAGGTACTCCGTTGCACCAAAATAAAAATGTTGTGCTCCGCACTTAAGAGCCGCGAGTGCGTTATAAGTGTGAGGGTCAACTTCAACTATTCGGTCTGAAAAGAGTATCTCAAAAGTTGGTGGTGGGTGGTGTTGACTAGCTGCCTTCCCTCTAGTTTGTTACTTCAAAATTAGGGACGGCTATTGCAAGTAGCCATCGAGTAGGCTTGCGAGAAATTCAAGAAAGAAACAAACAAACCATTTAGGCTAATTCATTCAGTGAAACTTGTGTGTACTTAAAACAGATTAGTAAACCTCAAATCACCGGCTTGCGTTAGTTTAAAAAAACTTTGCTAATACCAGCTTATTCTGATATCGTTGGGTTCTTCATATTGCATCATACTGAGTAATTTTGCGATTACCGAAAAGAAAATAAACAATGTGTGAAATTACTAATATTCGTTGTAAAATACATAAGGAGTGGATCACAGCATCAATGAGAATTAGCAAGGCTAATTGCAACATTCAATGAATTTTAGTTTAAATGTGTTTTTGACCCACATATTATTATAAGGAGGAACCGTGTAAAAAGTCATGGACTCACAAGCAATTTGAAACATAAACAGTTTATAAACATGTTTATTTTAGGAAAACGACAATATAGTCCATATGTTCTATAAAGAAAATCTTGAGAAATATAAATTTACCTGTGCTGAAAAGAAAAAAAAAGGAATGCATTAAAACACCTGCTTTATGTGCTATAAGAAAATATCAGGAAGTTTCACCTACAGATTCAACTGTTTACCCTTAATGATAAAAGCTATGGTTTCCAGCAGGATAGGTCTACAGTTGTATCATTAATGCCTGTTCAAAATCTTACACTGATCGCTCGTCGGTATTATAAAAATGACTCCTTTGTAACACACCAGAATCTATTATTTCAGTTGTGGGTTTTCTCTGTTATACTGGGAAATAAGAGGTAAGTACACGTTGAAAAGTAAACTCATTTAAAGTAATGTCACTACTTTACGTAAACGTTATTACATAGAAATACTAATTAGAATTAACTTATATGGAGATTTTATGCCTGATAACCGATCAAGTTTTAACTCTGATTATACCAGATGGGTACTTTTAACTGCAATGTCTCTGATACTAATTTCATTAGTGTAACAAGAAATATGAGAACCCTTTGAGCTTATGGTGATATTAATAATTTTTGTACTTTCAGATTTTATCATGTTGTAGCTATATTTGCTTGTTTTTGACTTTTAAAAAACCAATGAGCTAGAGAGCGGATCGTCATTCACCTCAACACCAACCCAGAAAAAGTCTTAAAATTTTAATAAAACTAGGTATTTTTTCTCATTTATAGATAGTCACGAGGAAAGACATGCGTTTTTGAATGCAATCAGAAGAGGTGGTTTAGCCCACGTATACGATGTTTCACAGCCCTCAAAGGAAGATGTTTATTTCAGTTTGCAAAGCAGTAAAAATGTATTGATCGGTCATCCTTTCGTTGTGACGATAATGATTCGGAATCATGGCATCCAGAGAAGGACAATATCACTTTCCTTGTCGGTTTTTAGTGTTTACTATACAGGAACAACATCAAAAAAACTGAAACAAGAGAAGAGATCAATCTCCATCTTTCCCTCTCAACGTAAGTGTAGATAACTTAAACTTTAGATATCCTTTAAGGCTTATTATGATATGTACTTATTGCTTAGGAAACAGATGCAATATCTACATGACCTTATCCAACACCAGAATCGTCATGAGGTTTCTGCGCAAGTGTCCTTAGTGCAATTTTGAATTTGTCAATAATATAATAAAGCATGCTAAATTCACGTAAACAATAACTGCACCATACTCCATATGCGAACACAGTTCACGAATTCAATATAACATAACATTCAGTAACAAACGTGCATATAAAAGTCAATATTGAAACAAGTTGGCCAAGTTTCAGATTTACACTAGAATCGAATAATAAGATATAAAACGAAGCAAAATCAGTAACAAAAAATCAAGCTGAGTGACACTCTCAATTCACAAACATTTTATTTCACCAAAAATATATAAAAAATGTAACATTCTTAACAGTTTTAAATTTAGTATTATGAAAACTTTATCTAGTAGTTGCTCAATAAAAAGAACAAAATCAGGTTGTTAATTAAAGATTGATGTTAGTAATCGAAATCAAACTAAATATTAATGTATTAAACCCTTCAGTGGCATAAGTATGCCTCTGCATCCCCCGAAATTGCGGTGGGGATCCGAGCACAAAAGGGGACCCCGAATCACCCAGAATCGTAACTACGGTTGTTGAGAAATAAATATAGAGGGTTTAATTACTTTTTATGCGGGAGGGGCCCATCTTTTGTAGTTACGACACTGAAACCCTTTAACCTCTGTTCATGTCAGCCAATGTTCAGTATTTTAAAGATGACAGTCTCTTTAAACTTACGAGCTTGTCTCATTTTATCTGAGGCAAAGGTCTTGATAACTGTATAAACTATTTGGCTGTTTCTTACGTCACAACACAAGCAAGTTCAGAAGCCCAGTTGATGTTCTTGCACTGCGACAAACAGGGGCTTCCTTGATCCAGCAATGATAATCTTACCACACCCCCATTCTAACTGATTGGATGATCTTTCGTTTTAACTTCACTTGAGTTTGGGATCTTGTTACTTTGATTGACGTGTTTCGAAGTCTGTTTATTGATTTTTGGAGATATTGCTTTGAATTTTGTGGAACATGTCTAGGTTGTGTCTTTTCATTCTTCGTTTCATGTGACCCAAAAGTGTTTTACCAGTATTTGTATCATTTCTAACATTATGTAAACAATAGTGACAATATACTTGTACCTATCTATCTGCGATAATTAGCAGGATGTACCTAAAACATCACATACTAATAAACACCAGTACTTCTCATCAAATCATCCGACTTCAACAAGACTGTAGGTGGTCCGTTCTTTGTATGGAAGAGCGAGTGAGAAGATTACTTACTCGTCAGCAAAGAGAAAACGAGTTAATGAAATTGAATACAGTCTTAGTATCCAAAGGTTGACCATCAGATTTGATAGATACAATTATTGATATCGTAAGCACTGGCGATACTTTGATATCATGAACAACAGCGAAAAAAACAGTTGAATATGTTTCAAAACACCATCGGTGCTGCTGCTTTCAAATCAGGAAGCACACTTTAAAACATACTAAGTCAAGATCCCACAACCCGAGAATAACGAACAATCCGTCAAATGAAACGTGACATTATATGAAATACTTTTGGAGATTCAGGAGAACCCCCTTCACTATCAGAATATAAACATATCAACGAGACGTCTAGAGCTTTTCTCATGAAAATTGGCTGTTGTTGATTTTTATTGCAATGTTGATGAAATTTTTCTTGAAACATCTGGACCCTCGCCATAGGTAACAGCTCGTTAGTTTGTTAACAGCTTCCACAACATCACAGAGTACATCATGAGCTACGAGTTCCATGATTTCATTCTATGAGACCCAACTGCAGCATTTATTACAGACATGTGAAAAAAAGTATGAAACTGGGGGTTGTGCTTTGCTCGCCACGGGTATCGAAACCTGTTTTTTAGTGTTATGAGCCCTCAGACATGTCGTAGAGCCACTGAGAGCAAGTAGAAAGATAAAAATGGACTATTCCAAAAATAAGTCAACTTAAACAAGAGTTAAACAAGAAACTGATCTCTAAGTCTGTCAACAAAATTAGATCTGGTCAAAGAATCCTATTTAAAAGTCACGTAATTCCACTGGGTAACATAATGAAAAGAAAAGTGAACACTGGTCCAATATCTGGCACGTGCAGAAAATGAAGAGTTGAAGATATTTGTCCTGCAGATATGATACGATCAGTAACATCAGTTTTTTTAATTAACAACGTAAGTTTTTCGTTTTATTTATCTACCACCGGGTAAGGTTTTTTGTGTTACTCATTTACAATCATTGGGAATATTATATTTTTAGTATAGTTTGAGGAACTGGGAAGAACGTGATACACCTCCAATACTGCCATATACAACATTTCCGCATTTTGTTTTATATATACATATTAGGAAGTTTTTAAATCCCATATCTCTTGATCCCTACAGAGTTATCATATTCAGTTTTTGCATGTACTCTAACCCCCATCACACACGTACATACAAGATAGCTTTTGCTACCTCCGTCCGTGTTTAGGTATATCTTTAGTAGAACAGAATTATAATGAATTGATGAATTTCATTCAGTTTGATTTATTTTGATTGATTTCGTTTTATCTAAAATTCGATTATTCAATTTTAGTATAAATCAGAACATTTTTTGTTTCTTTGATAGTATACGCCACAAGGATCTAAAGATAATATACGCCACAAGGATCTAAAGATAGTATACGCCACAAGGCTCTAAAGAAAACCAAAAATTTAATTTTAAAATCCAATGAAAGTGTTTTTATTTTAATATGAAACTTGCTCAAATTGTTTCAAAAGTATTTATCTCTACTGCAGTTGTCTTATCTGTATTGTTAACAGTGTCCACATATTCAGTATGTTACTACAATTATCCGTCATATGTATATGATACGACTATATTGTTTTCAGATTTAAACTTATTTTGAGGATACTTCGACACTGGCTAGAGACGGTGCCAATATTGGACACGAAAGCTTATTTTGATAAATATAGTTGGATAAAGTCGAACGTATTTAGATATCCTTGTTCTCGGAATGATTTTAACGTTCTTCCGCCATAAAGTAAGCAAAACAAAACGATTTTTGTCTACCTACAGGTGTTGTAAACCAGTTATCGTCTGAGGAAATCTAGCTTTCTTTCACACCTAAAAATATTCGAAGCTTCATAAACGTTAAATCTCGTATCTCTCGATAGGGTTATATATTGCTTGAAATTGCATTTCTCAGCTCGTCTTGGTTTCAGTTTTGTTATATTGTATCCATTGTCAGATTTGTTATTTATTACAATCTAAAAAAAAAGTAATGTTTTTCTAATTAAGTTTTTTATTCACAAAAAATTTAAGTATTACAAAGTTTGTCACACAACAGTGTTTTGAAAAACCTGATATGTTTCGAAATTACTTGTACCTAAAAATTCGCTAGAAACTCTGTTTTCAATTTATACCAATTTTCTTCTACCATTCAAAGTACTGTAAGCCGTATCAGCCACACATTCAACCACACAGTAATGTTTAATCACAATTCATTCTTGTTGATCCTAACGTTCAAAAACGTTTTTAAATTTTAATATCTGATTTATGATTACCATTTTGTCTCTCATAGAACGGAGTTATCCATAAGATAACAAAAAGTAAGATAACGATGTGAAATTATTTGTTCTTCTTCCAATAGGGAAAACATTGTCTCTAAGAATATCACCAGACGAATATCTGAATAAACTAGTGGACTACGCCATGATAAAAATTTACGCTATAGCAACAGTAAAGGAGACACAACAGACGTGGTCAGAAGAAGAAGACCTCATGCTCAAAAAACCAAAACTGAATCTTGAGGTAAGTTGTAAAATATCAAAGCATTTGTTAATAGATGAAAAGGTGACTAAAATATTAGATGTACTTGCGCAGGGTCCCGAAAGTGTCCTGTTTCAAGTGTTAATAAAACCAAAATTAAGAGTAACAAATGTTTTCATTTATTGCTTTTCAAGTTCATATGTCATGTTGTGTTGTAGCCTACAGAGTGCATAATTATTTTCGTGATTCACCGAATACACACATCTTACTGGCGTCACGACAATACAAATTGCAACGTTAAACGTCCCTTATGTGACGTCATTTTAGCGTCTACTGACTGACTAACAACACATAACTGTATAGTGGTGCGAGTGGTTAAAACAGGTGACCCTTTCGGTGAAATTATTCAACTTCTGTTATATGGCAACTCTGTATTTTAGCTACTGTTGGCTTGTACTTGATACAAAATAATAAAAACCCTATAACAGCGCTTTCGAAAGGTGGACCTTTCTTCTTCAGGGGCAGACTGATTTGTACTTCTTATTATTCCATTATGCGTTTTTAGAAAACAAATAATAATCATTTAGCGAGTAGGGAAAATGTAGCAATCAATATAATCAATCCTAATTATGTATGCAAAATTAATTAAAATCCATATCAGGAGTTTTCCCGTCAAGTGCAATCATAGATATTCCATAACACATGGTATTTGTAGGATCATCGTTTAGATATTTGTTAAACAATTTGATTACCACAACCAAAACTCTACCGGTATATGTAGGTAACGAAGAAGAACGTAAAAAAATTTAGAAGGTGGAAATCCCGACTTTCAAGAATCAACTTAGAAATAGCTCTACAACCTTCGCAGTTTGTTTAGTAGCTGTGCATAGATTTTGGCGCACTATACCTAGCTGTTTTTCTGTAGGCTTCGATGCTTGAATGGCTTTGAAGAGAAAATTGGCCAGCAGCAATGAAAAAAAAAACTGATAAAATATTTCCTTATCTTTCAAGAATCAACATAAAAATAGCCCTATGACCTGCGCAGGAGTTCTTTTAGTGGGCCTGCCCAGATTTGAATAAGATATTCATAGCCGTTTTTTCTGTAGACTTGTGAAACAAGAATAATATGGAGAACAAATGGGTGAATTTTGTCTAACGATCAGAAAATCAACTTTTTTGCTATTATCAACATTTTAGCAGTATTAACCATTGAGGTAGAAGATCCTGAGTGTTGTTTCCAGAACAAGTCTGCTTTTTAAGATGTTTTTTTGCCTGTATATTCTATTAGAATTTTTGTGAAATTCCTGGGCGAATCCTGTTATGAACTACGATAGTAGTTCATAACTGAGTAACTGGTATGTACAAACATATTTTCATAATAATTTGTTATTTAGGTTCAAGGACTTCTAAAAGTGGGAGCTCCATTTATGCTGACCATTAGCTTTACTAATCCACTCAATCACGTCCTAGAAAATTGTGTTTTCACTGTAGAAGCTCCAGGTGTGACTGGTTCTTTTTACTCGAAGTTTAGGTGAGTGTTTAATTCCTTCAGCTTAGTGATAAAATAAGGAAACATAGGAAATAAATAGGAATATCATATATTGTTTAAAAAAGTATCTAATATTTTGATTAGAATGAGTTTCATGTATGTTGTGTACTCTGGCAGTCCAGCAAGTTTATTAATTATGTAATGTTAGAAAGTTTATTTTCCTTTCAAAATTTATAATTGACTTCTATAATAGAACAATGTCAAATCGTTGGTTTTTAATTTATGTAGTGCACATATTGGTGTCTAAGAGATATGGTAATACTAGAAATAAACGTCCTTATAACACCAAATTTGTTATATATTCTTAATTGGACACCGAACGTTTTCCTTTACAACTTCTTCAGGAGCGTTCCACTAAAACACAAACCGTAACTGACAGTACAAAGTTCCAAATGGATTACTACAGGTAGCAGTTAATTATTTCAACAACACTTTTCGTCAATCAAAATATTTACTACTTAATATGTCAAACACACGCTGAAGAAATGCACGCTATAGATTCGATTAGAATTTATCATTTAAACCCTTTAATGCTTTGTACTGTCAGTTACGGTTTGTGTTTTAGTGGAATGCTCCTGAAAAAAGCTGAAAAGCGAAACGTTGAGTGTCTAATTAAAAAAAAAATGTGTGGTGTTGTAAAGTCATTTATTTCTAGTATTAAAAAGTCATTGGTTTTGATTGTCTTTTATAAGCACGGTTACTTTAATTTCACTCATTATATATGCGCGTATTTAAATATTTTTTCTTGTCATTATTTCTTCCAAATATATTCTAAAAACAATATAAAAATTATACCGGTTCCTCTTCTTTTTTAACTTATATATGTATATAAACGTGTGTGTGTGTGTATCATTATCATAATTTATTTTTAAATAACGTTTTTATCTACTGATATGTAACGTTTTGTGTCGTTTTATAAATGCAAATTCCTTTTGTAACTAAAACTGTATATTTATCTTCAAAATTAGCTAAATCACGAAATACTAGTGGTTTTGTGGATATTGTCGGAAAACAAAGAATATGCCAAAAAATAAAACAAAAAACATTTACATATTCTAGTTAATATTCAAGAAGTCCGTGTAGTCGATCTTGAGTTTCTAAAAACCATTGGACCTATATTTTAAAGCTAGAATTTAAACATTTCTAAAATTTATATTCATATTGTTGTTCTGAACGTCTCCTGGTTTGTTAATATAAATTTCAAATAAATCAGTTCAGTCAACCCAGAGATGTCTCAAAACCCATTTACCTCTCATTTTAACCCCCATCAAACCTCTTTTTTTGAAACTGTTTCCTTCCGTTTATTACTATGTCGGTGTCAAGAACCTATATGTAAACTTTCAAAATGTTTTGTCAAAATCTGTGTGAGGAGATCAAGAATCTAGTAAACTTCAATAAATCGACTTAAAAATTACTATATATATGTAATTGGGTTTCCAGGTTGTTAATATTAATCAAGAGAAATAGCGTTATATTTTTTGAATATTTGTAATTTCTCATGAGTACATACCCATTCGTATGCATGCTTTGTCTAGGTGTAAAATAACCAAAATATACGTTTCAGATACTTTTATCAGTCCTGTGTTTTTTTTTAATGATTTTAAACAATTCCAGAAATATCTGGCCTAGAGAAAATATAGTTCATGTGGAACGCCTGTTCCCTCAACGATCGGGTCTCATAAAGATCGTCGTCACCTTCAGCTCTCGTCAACTGACCCAGGTAATAGGGTCCACACAGATCGCAGTTAAAGGCTAATACAAAGGTTGCTGGACCTTACGACGCTATCTGTATATTTTTTATATATATGTATATGGCAAAATAGAAAAACTTCTTTTAAAAATGGGTTAGCTTAGAAATCTCGAAGTTCTGAATGCATAAAATGCTATATCATAAGAAATTAATATATCAGCTCTAAAGAGGAAAAGAATAGTCCAAAAGTGTGGGTTAAAATACATCTTACAGCTTTTTAGAATAAATATAGCAATACTATTTAGTTGAGTGCCTACTGTTTGATTACATTTCATATAAACATCCATTTTTTATAAATTTATTAAAATAATTTTGAATATTTATATTTCTTATACCTATATGCAAGAAACTGATAAAAAAAAGTACACAAGTGTGGAAAATTTATTTAACGAAAAACCACATAACCCAATACATAAAACGGATATATATGTGTGTGTGTGTGTGTATGTGTATGTAGCACTTCTACTGCTGTTGTATGACAGTTATTACTAGTAGGAGCTTGTTGGCTGGAATGATCACGCATGACGGCAAAGTTATTCTTTCAATGATCTAATGAAGTGAGTTATGTAATAAACAGGAGAGGGTTCTGAGGCTTCATTTGTTATTATTTGCAATTGGTATGACTTAACTTTTTTATTGACCACAACACGAAATCATCGTGGATATCTGCGTGAATTATTAAATACAGATACGATGTGATGATACGTGAACACTCCTCTTCTGTTGAAGTGCAAAAACAAAGTTGATGATGACAAAACCTTGTCGAAACGTTGTACATTTGCTGTCATGTTAAACTTATATTAAAGTTTTTCTTCATTACCCATTTAAGCCGTCTCCAGCCATTATTAGTCTCAAAGTGGGTTCCTCGTCATCGAATTTAAAGTTATATAATAATACAAGTGTAGGTTACTATCAGTAAATCTTCTGGTTGTGTAACCATAAGGCTTATTTGATTGTACTGACCTTGATTTTTGATAAAGTTTCATCTCTACCCCGGAAGAATCAGGATAGCAAGTTGCGGGATTGGAGTATATGAAACCTACATTTTCTGAAAATGTTTGCCAATCAGTGGTGACATCAATGACATGTTCTTTTATGAGTCTATACTACTTTTAATTTTATGTTTTACAATTAATATTAATTAATCATAGATATTAGTCATATAAATTTAGATTATATATGGTTCGTTTTTTAGTGTAGGTATTATTATCTGCAGTCTGAATGGCACGTTATGCATATATAGGCTAAATTGCAGGTACGGCATTAAGGATAGGCAACTACCTACAGCGCGAAATACTTGGGTGACCCAGTGTGAGTAGGAACACGATCTCAATTTCTATCTAGCTGCTATCGCTGTTCCTGCTAAGTGGTCAAGTCAGAAACTTTTAATGTTCAGTATAATTTTGAACTACTGACCAGAGGTAAGGCAGTCACTCAGCAGCACTCACCGTCACAAGGGATTTGTCAGGTTTTAAAACCGAATAACGGAATTGACTGCCACTCTTATAAAGCGCCCATATCTGAAATTGTGAATCGTTTCAGGGAAATCGAACGCAAACTTTGAATCTTCTGATTCATCGCCCAAGATGGTAACCTGCGCGTAAGCTGTATAAAATAAGATATTAAACAACGTACACGTATAAAACAAAAACTCGGAGGATTTAGTAAACGAATACAAAAAATGATGTACAAAATGCATGACTAATGTATTTTGATAACTAAAGAATGGACCAACCAATTTAAAAACATAACATGTAGTCTTGCGAAATAATGAGCCTGACAAACAAAATAATAAACAAACGATTTTTAAAGGACCTTGAAACTGAGCTTAAACGATAAATGTTCAGATAAAATATTATCATTATCATTTGTTGTTTCAATTGTAATTTTTTATATTACTTGTATAATTTAATAATTATTTTTCAGTGGTCTCATAAACTTAAGGATGAAAATCAAGTATACTAACTGAATACATAAACACATTTGAGATTTCCAATACTAAGAACTAAACATTCTGAACAAAAATTAAAAAATCAAGATGTACAAAACTAATCAGTTTTCTTCCAATGGCTCAGCGGAAAGTCTAAAAACTTATAGCGTTAAAACAAAAAGGGTTTCGATATCCATGGTGGGCACAGCACAGGTAGCCCATTGTGTAGCTTAGCGTTTAACAACAAGCAAATTAATCAATTCAGATGTGAAACATAGAGTTAAACCTAAAGTTCAATATAAAAACATTTAGCATTTTCCCTCAACTCTTTTCACCATCTCCACTAATGACGTCAACTTGTTATAGCTTTAAGATGTTCACTGTCCTTTTTATTTTATTACTTCTTAAAATATTTTAATTAAAATTTAATAAAATATGTAACGCGATTGTAACCAAAACACATGAGCCTCTACGTGTAATTGGTATCAAAGAATATGTCAGCGAGAATTAAGTCTTTGTGGAAAAAGACCAAGTCATTTCTATAAATGACAAGATTAGTTATGGTAATTTATCCTAAACAGTTTGTTCAAAGAACTTGAGTTCTGCAGATGCTAAGATATTTTTGTTTAAAAACTACACTATAATAACTGAATTATTCTAGATAAATTAATAATGTAAATCGGGGGGTAAAAAAAAGCGATTTTCACACTAAGTTTGTGAAAGTGTTTTGTTTCAAACTGAATTCACTGCATGAAGATCAACATTTTATGTTCCTGCTTTCAAGAAAAATCCACAAATAGCCCATTGTGTAGCTTTGTGCTTAACAACAAAACAAATTTCTCTGTTAAATCCGGATTCTTTTAATCACGTGTAATATTTTCACTCTGAATAATGAAAGTGTTTCGTAAGAAGATTGGATTAATATTCCGTGGGAGCTTTTTCGAACTTAACCTTTTCTCACCGTGTCAGGAATGAAAACTGCCGATTGGCGTTTAAATTCAGGGAGCCTATAACTTCTAAAAACTGTTACTTTTATCAGTGTCTGCCATACATATTAATTAAGCATATCTCTATCAGGTGTATGAAAATAATTTTTATTTGTTGGAAAATTATACACTTGCACACAAAAAATCTAAAAACACCGATGTATTCTAAAAGTTTTCATTATGCTACAAAGCTTAAGGCTGTTTTAAGTCGATAAAATCCTGAACAGCCTCAGTAAAAAGTCGTTTTTTAACAATATCGTCGTACATTTCGTCATACCCAAGTGTTGAACAATATACTAGAGCCTTGGTTTATTCTTGAATTTGTCACATACCCATCACGTTAGACTGGTTTCTTCGAATTCCACAAGAAGGACATGCAAAAAAAAAAAAAAAACAAGTTCGGGCCTCTGGGAAACATCTGTTTACTTGAAAGATGTTTTAGTTGTCCTTTACTCACTACGTGTAACCAATATTAATATCGGTATTCGGAGAATAATTGCATTTACGTTAGTAATTTATTTTCCCTTATTATCAGGCAAACAAACTATTTGAAATAATGATATTTTTCTTCTTCAAAGCGAAAGGTCCAACCCATTCTTGATCTTTGTCACATGTTTAGGACTGGTTTCGCAGGAATCCACATTTCTTATCAGTAACCTTAGACAAAGATCAAATAAGTAGCCATTTGTAGTAGTGAACTGCAGTCTTTTTTTGATATGAATTGTTCTATGCTTCCCACAGTTTAATTAGCATTGTATGACAAAGTTTGAAGTTACTTTGTATATAGGTCTAATAATCCCTCTAAACAATGGTTTCGTATTCCATCAATAATATTTAGTAATGTCACCCACATATCACTTGTAAGTTCCTTTAATATATAAACAGTAAGACCTGACGAGGACGAGTGACTGGCTCATAAAGAACACACAAACTCCCTGTCTCTCTTTCTATATACATATATATATATCTAATCAAAAACACGACAGGTGAGAAAAAAAAAGGCCAAAGAAAGATTCAGCGTGCGACTTAAAGGAATGAAATCAAAATTAGTGGCCAGACTAGTACCTACACTTATAGCATTGATAAGAATTTTACAGCAAATATTCATTCATTAGTTAGCCAGGCCACGTTTTTTGTTCAACTTAGGGCATGATGGTTGGTAAAATAAAATACGCGGCCTAGCTAAAGAGGTTTCCAACTACTAAACGTATCTACATTAACTTCATCTTCATTGGAAGCTTTTAGTAAGATTCCAAGCACTTGTGTCTTAAAATCTAAATTATTATCACACTTCATTTAATACTATTTCTTCAAATTAGCTAAGTAGCGGAATAGCTCAGTACTTCTATCTCTCTTCCTCATTTAATTCAACAACCTTAAATTGACTACGTCTTTAGCCACGAACCTTTGAAAAACAAATTAAAAAACCTTAACTGACATACAAATTCTTGAGTTTTGTCACGATTTTCATCTTCTTTTTAATATGAAAATATAAGTTTTATTCAACTTTATTTCTATGTGTGCGTACGGTCGTCATTATTACGTTCCTTAAGTTTAAAGGACTCAGTCCAGTTGACTACTGCATATATAAATTACCGTAGCAAATGGTATCATTAATGATCATTTTCAGACTTTAACACACAAAATGTCGAACTTCTGCTCATCTTATGTCTATCATTGTGCCAGTTTATTACTTTGTGTAAACGTTAACGTACAAAAATGGTATCGTTGCTGCTTATCTTGGGCCAATCACCTTCAGTTAGTTACATTGTGATATCATTAACATACAAATCGTTAATTCCAGCAGTGTTCGGACTGTGAATTAGAGAGTTCATGGTTCTCGTTCGTTTCTGCAAAAAAATCACACTGTGAGGCTGTGGGTGCATTATAAGAGTGAAGGTCAAATCCAACTATTCGGTAGGACAAGAGTAGCCTAAGAATTGGTGGTTGGTGCTATGAATTCGGTGTCTTCCCTTTAGTCTATAATTTCAAAAGTAGAGATATTCGTGTGATAGCCCTTGTGTATCTTAGCATGAACATTCTAAACAAAAAACAAACAAACAAACAAAGTCCAGCTGCACATTGTAACATAAGAAATGACACCATTGGAACCTATCATGAGTTTCCCATTATTTTGACAGCAACAACTGCAGCATGGTGGTATTAAAATGTAAAAATCTAGTCACTCAAGATCTTTCATAGGAGAAAAAACTACAGGAAAAAGATTATTACGAGTTTTGCAAATATATCAGCATTGAATCTCAGCCGTCTTCTGAAACTCAAAGGGGTGTACTGAAAGTTTTAATAATAAAATGTTATAAAAGTAAAGTATGATGTAAAAAGCGTTTGTTTAGCAATTTGTTTTATCAAAAGCGAATTTGTTGAAGTTTTTAAGAGCACTATTTTCAGTACTAAGATACACAATTGTTAGAAATAGAAACTGAGTGTTTTTATCTTCTGAACTTTCCCTCAGTAATAACTAAGAAGATGCTGAAGAAAAAAAAAACAGTTGTTTTGTGCTTTTAAAATCGACAACATAAATGCTTGATTTTTACGGTCACACTTTATTTGACTTGATGAAGAAATTTCAGAACGGTTTATCCAAGTAGTTATTATTCATTTAATTCAAAACCTTCTCCCATCCACTATTGGTGCCAAGTTGACTTGGTGAAACACAGTGTTTGAATTCAATCATTACTACTGGGATAAGCCACTTTAACTCAAAAAAGAGAATACCATTGTCGGGATAGTAAACACCTGAAATTAAATATGCATTTAAGACTACTCTTTGAACTAAATGAAAACAAAAACAAAAAATCACTAGTATTGCAATAAACAGGAACGGACATAAGTACATCAGCATATAATTCACAGCATTGTACCTTTTGACATTTTACTTAAACACGTAAAAATATTCATTTTACTTAAAATAAACAATTTCCGTTTTATATAATATGGTTAGAAATCTTTAAGAAAGATATACTGTTTGGAAAAGCTAGTTTAAAATATTAATAAACATATCACCCATTTGGCGGCTTCTATTTCATTTCTCCATTTATGTGGCTTTAAATGCGCGTTACATATACAGATGTTCAATAATTCACAAAAGAAAAACGCGAAAAATAAGAACAAAAATGTGTTTTAGAGAGCAAACAATGCATCATTTAATGTCGTGCAATTAAAGTGTTATACTTAGAATGTAAAAGTAAAATTCAAGTTTCGATAACATTAAACATTTTTTATTAAATTATATTCAGTACAAAAAATACGAAATTATGCTTGTTCTTTCTTCGTTTGATCAAAAATGTTGAATAATTACTTTAATCTTTCTCAAAAACCGTTACTTTTTTTTACCATGTCTAGACTGAGGTGCAAACGTTTCTGGGGTATAAGTAACGTGTTTTTCAGGGCTATTGAGGTTGCATTCGTTAATTACACAGAAAAATGATGCTAAACAAAATGAAAGTATTAATAATCATAAAAAAAAATTTGAAATAACTCCAATACATACAATATAACAAAATGAGATCAACAATTTTCATAGTTATTTCTTCTGTAGAAAATATATATACAGTTATTTAATGTGTAAAGTTAAACAAAAATACTTCAAAAACATATTTACAGAAAATGTTTGTGAACAACGATAACTTTTTTTTCAGAGCAAAGAATATATAGCTTTATTTTGATTAAGTTTCTAAGATGGATATTTCGGTTAGCTGAATTATATTAATAAATTCCTGTTATTGTGGATGACCACACAAAACGAGTTGTTTTCCAATGATATCATGAACATCGGATCGGCAATCTTGGTGATGGCTGATGGTAAGTGTCGAATCATAGCCAATACTGCGTGATTGAGAATTTTATAGATACTGCAGATAGAGCAGCCATCCTTGAAACTCACTATAAGGAGTGGCAAGTGAGGCAGAAATTTTGTAGCTATATATTTTATTTAGAAAATATTTAGTTTCAGATGAAGTATGCAGCAGCGATGGCCCACCAGAGTTCACAGTGGAAGAGAGTCGTAGAAGTGTCACGATCCAAAATCCATCAGAAATGGAGGAGAGAAGCTATATTAATATAATCAATTCATAATTATTAATTAACCCGATTCCGGCCTTGTAGAGTGTGCAGAATGTCAGTCTATAAAGAAACCTGGCCAACTGTAGCAAAATCATGACTGGCCTTACTATGGCCAGCGGAGAGGATGACAAGGAAGATGAAGGGGGAAATACAACAACTATAAGAAATATTAAAAATGCTGATTTATATACATATGCTGCTATATTATGACACATTGCATTGAATATATATGTATGCATCTATACAACTTGAAAATTTCATATGGCTATCTATATATATATATGGCTTTACAACTTTAAAAATCTATAAAACTGTATGTATATTGTTACGTGTACGTAACTAACACTGTAAGCTAGGTACGTTTT
>NW_013670714.1:76073-78248 GCF_000517525.1 Limulus polyphemus | reverse complement strand
CGTGTGAAAGGTATCCTTGTATTTAGTGTCTGAATTGCCTATATATATAAAACATCTCTGTCTGTGACATAAGCCTAAATTTCTTTATTTTACACTACCTAAAGTGACGATTACAATTTATTTAACGAACACCAAATATTCAACCATAAGATGTAACCTTTCCATTTTTTTTTTTTTTTTTTTTTACGATTATCACTTTGAAGGTTTGGTTGCAGGTGGGACGGACTGGTTTGTTAGCTACCTGTCCTATAAACACTAAGATATCGTGAGAAGGAACAACGGCAGTTTTCACTTTGTTCGTTCTATCAAAAACGACTCTTGAAAACACAATCTCCTCTCCAGAAATTATCCGCACGTATTCATCGTTTTTCGTTTCACAGAATTAGATGTGTCCTAAGCTTTGTCGGTACTCTGGAAAGTCGGCTTTCACAGAATTAGATGTGTCCAAAGCTTTGTCGGTACTCTGGAAAGTCGGCTTTCACAGAATTAGATGTGTCCTAAGCTTTGTCGGTACTCTGGAAAGTCGGCTTTCACAGAATTAGATGTGTCCTAAGCTTTGTCGGTACTCTGGAAAGTCGGCTTTCACAGAATTAGATGTGTCCAAAGCTTTGTCGGTACTCTGGAAAGTCGGCTTTCACAGAATTAGATGTGTCCAAAGCTTTGTCGGTACTCTGGAAAGTCGGCTTTACAGAATTAGATGTGTCCAAAGCTTTGTCGGTACTCTGGAAAGTCGGCTTTTAAAACTCTGTACTCGATTACACATTTTCGAAGCTTTGTACAATTTCCGACGTACATATCTGTCAAAAAAGTTTAAAAGGAAAAACAAAAATAAAACTGTTTTGGATATTTGTACAATTTCCGACGTACATATCTGTCAAAAAAAGTTTGAAAGGAAAAACAAAAATAAAACTGTTTTGGATATTTGTACAATTTCCGACGTACATATCTGTCAAAAAAAGTTTAAAAGGAAAAACAAAAATAAAACTGTTTTGGATATTTTTTCATATTCCCTAGAAACAATTTTTTTTAAATCTGAACAACATACAATTTCACTTTCTTTCTTGTCTTCCAAAATCAACCTATTGCACTTTATCTGTTGCACTTTAACACTTTACCTATTTGCACTTTAGCATTTTACCCATTGCACTTTAACACTTTTGCCTGTTGCATTTTAACACTTTACCTATTTGGACTTTAACACTTTACCTATTTGGACTTTAACACTTTACCTATTGCACTTTAGCACTTCACCCATTACACTTTAACCTGTTGCACTTTAACACTTTACCTATTTGGACTTTAACACTTTATCTATTGCACTTTAGCACTTCACCCATTACACTTTAACCTGTTGCACTTTAACACTTTACCTATTTGGACTTTAACACTTTACCTATTGCACTTTAGCACTTCACCCATTACACTTTAACCTGTTGCACTTTAACACTTTGCCTATTTGGACTTTAACACTTTACCTATTGCACTTTAGCACTTCACCCATTACACTTTAACCTGTTGCACTTTAACACTTTGCCTATTTGGACTTTAACACTTTACCTATTGCACTTTAGCACTTCACCCATTACACTTTAACCTGTTGCACTTTAACACTTTACCTATTTGCACTATTCATAGTACATAACATGTGACGTCTTTCTTCACGTGTGCTTAGTATTCCCACTGAATCATTAACTTCACAGTTGTGGCCTTTACCTTAATATCAGTACTTAATAAACTTAACTCTATTATGAAAGCCCTCTCGGTTGTCTAGTTGTAAGATTGAGGGTTTATAGTACTAAAATCGGGTTTCGATACCCGTTGTAGACACAACACAGATAGTCCGCTGTATGGCTTTGTGCTTAATAACAAACAAATTTTCAGAAAAAAAAATCAGTACTTAATAAACACATTCGTCAGATATTAAACAGAACTAATATATTTCAGAAAGAATTAGACCGAAATTAGAAAACACCTATATCTAATATTAAACAGAACTAAAATCTATCAGACCGAACTTACAAAACACCTATATCTAATATTAAACAGAATTAAAATCTATCAGACCGAACTTACAAAACACCTATATCTAATATTAAACAGAACTAAAATCTATCAGACCGAACTTACAAAACACCTATATCTAATATTAAACAGAACTAAAATCTATCAGACCGA
>NW_013670714.1:71978-75345 GCF_000517525.1 Limulus polyphemus | reverse complement strand
GTTGTCATTTTCAAACGAAATTTGTGTCTCTGTGTGTTTTCTTCTGTTTATATGTCATTAAAAAATTTTTTTTATGAGAGTTTATCCTCTTTCATAGATATTTTTGATTTTGCTCTGAACTTTATTAATATTCACCCCAAAACCCCCCTCTATGGGGATTCAGCGATAAGTTTGTTTGTTTGACTATCTGCTGTGTCCACCGCGGGAAATCGAACCTCTGAAGGCTTATAAGTCTAAAAAATCGGGTTCCGATACCCGCGGTGAGCAGAGCACATTAGCCCAATGTAAGTATTTAGGCTTTTAGTTTTATTTCACACTAGCGCCTGACCATGTATTTATAAATAACTTAAATTAAATTCCCTCCCCCACTGGTTAATAGGTAAGTCTGCAGGCTTACGACACTAAAAATCGTTTTTTGATATCGTGATTGGCAGAGCACATATAGCCCATTGTGTAGCCTTACGCTTAACAATTACAAACGTATCGCAACTTCCAGTTATCATCATTAGCACTATTTTATGTCACAAGTAAACAAGTAAAAATTACACCGTTCCATCAAAAGAAATACAGCTACCTACACTGTTCTGTTCAATAATAATAATAACAAATAACTATCGTGCTTTGATTATTTATTAGACTCTTGATGTAAATTCAGCTGAAGCCTTTTTTAATCTAAAATTTTCTTAAATTCATTACTTCTCTACCTTTTAAAAGTTAAACTAATTTATGTTTTCTTTTTAACACTGCAAATCACGAGAAGGGAATTCTTGAAGCTTGACTGAATGTTTAACGAGCGTTACTTTGTTTACATCATTCAGCTAATGGATTCAGTCAGCCTGGATGGCAGGATTAATTAGGATTTGCATTTGGTTTTCTTCAGAGTTTAAACCACATGTGCACTGCTAACAGTATAAGCAGAATATTTATTGAATTTATTCACTAAAGCTCGTGCTTAAGTACATAAACTAAATTTTCGTCTTAGCTGCTGAGGACATAGCTTATCATTTCATAATACTTTATCATTTCTACATCTCTAGGGCCCCAAATCTAATTAATCCATTCGTTCATGACAAATATCCGGTAGTTCGAATATGGATTTCTTTGCATTTAATCTTGAATATTTTCAAGTTACTTTTACACTGAAGCCCTAAAGAAGTGTGAAATAACAAAACTTGACCTAGGTCAGAGGTCAATGTCTTATTGAAATTTATTGTTGTTATATCAATAATGAAAACTGGAGGAAAATTAATCTAATGTAGTGTGTAGGACTTAATGATCGTATTATACTGATTCCTTTTTAAAGATCGTTTTAATGATCCCTTTTTAAAGAACGTTATAATGATTCCCTTTTAAGGGTCATTATATTGGTCTTTATTTGAAGGTCTTTATATTGATCCCTGTTTAAAGGTCATCTTATGTTTGTGCCTATTTAAAGGTTATATCGATCCATGTTTGAAGATCATATTTTATCGATTCCTGTTTAAATATCAGATTGTATTGACATCTATTTCACATCAGAGTGAACAAAAGCTAACTCATGAAAAATAGCGACCTTTTACAAGTTGTCCTATTAGTGCGCCACCTGATGATAAGACACTCCGTTGGTTCTATAACCGTGAGCTTTTACACACAAACAATGTATTATGTTTTATGTAGTTGACTTACGGTTTATAAACTGTGTATAGTTGTAAATTTCAATCAAAAGGGGGCTTGAACTTGCAGTTTCTAAACTTTTAGTAACGCCCTCTGGTTGCAGTTTCGAAACTCTAGCTTATGTTATTAAAATTAATAAGGAAAATTTCACTTAAAGTTTGCAAAAGGTGTCAAAGAACATGTTTACTCTTCACTTCCAGATATTGGAGTCTATTCTTTCAAGTGGAAGTAATATTTTGAGGTGGTCAGTTCATCGTCATTTTCATCATTTTGTTTTATTTTTGCTTTTATTTGTTTGTTTATCGGTAAGAACAAAGCTATAAGATGGACTATCCGCGCTGTCTGTGCTCACCACTGGTATCGAAACCCGGTTTTTAGCGTTATAAGCTTTCAGACTTACCTATGAGCCACAGGGAGACTAAATTTTGGCAACAGACATTTGAAACATAATAATTCTCACGTATAATTTCTTTAGAGATTGAGCCACACAGAATATTGAGTTGAACTCTTGAAGTGAGACACTCAGGATTCACGAAGGATCTGTAGCAGAACTCGAACGTTGTACGTTAAATTGAAAGCTTTCCGAAATCAAATTTGTCCAGAGAAGAGTCTTACTGTAGCTAATGAGGACAATGTAGAATTCCAATATTGACAGAAGGCTTTCAGACAATTACTCCGAGCGGATCAGTGCTTGTGTGACTTAATGCATTGTTCCTCGTATCTAGTGACGTAGTATAATCAGACTAAAAATTAAGGTTCTATTTATCCATCTATCTTGTTTTCTCGTTACCTATATATCTATCTGCTTCTGAGATCATATAAAACCGTGCAGGGGATCTTGGTTAAATGTATAATTGGAAACAGCGTACAAACACAAACTTTCAGAAGGTCAGGAAAAGACAAAAATAAAGTGTAATTTTACTCTTTCTTTCCATGTAAATACCACGATAATATACCACGTTGTTGTTTGTTCATGTTCATGCAGCTTTAATCGATGCATAGCTTTAATTATATTAAGTTGTACAAATCCGATTTGTCTACAAAGCCATTTGCATATGGACTGCGAGATTCAAGTTAATTTAATTTAGGCCTAGAAGGGATACACTCCGGTTAGTTGGTCTCAATGAAATGTATCAATTAGTCCAACCATCTAGATGTTGGCTTTGTAGTAAATAGAAGTGGAGTTTCATGGGACTGCATCAGATGAGATACATAATTCAAAACGAAACTATGATACAATTTTTATGTTTAGTCAAAATACCAGATCGACCTAAAACTATTAGCTTTTGTTTGTGTTTAAGCCCTAAGCTGCTCAATGGGCTACCTTTTACATGAGCTATCAATTATTAATGGTTGTTTTGTTATTGTTATTGCTTATGGAGCAGTTCTCCATTTTGTTGTTGTTTGTTTGTTTTGAATTTCGCGCAAAGCTGCACGAAGGCTATCTGCGCTAGCCGTCCCTAATTTAGCAGTGTAAGACTAGAGGGAAGGCAGCTAATCATCACCACCCACCGCCAACTCTTGGGCTACTCTTTTACCAACGAATAGTGGGATTGACCGTCACATTATAACGCACCCACGGCTGAAAGGGCGAGGATGTTTGGTGTGACGGTGATTCGAACCCGCGACCCCCAGATTGCGAATCGAGTACCCTAACCACCTGGCCATGCCGGGCCTTGTTGTTGTTTAAGGAAGTATTTCTAATGGCAGTTCT
>NW_013670714.1:65836-70978 GCF_000517525.1 Limulus polyphemus | reverse complement strand
GGCTATTTCTAATGGCAGTTCCCCATTTGTTGTTTTTTAATTTGTTTGTTTGTAGCGAAGCACAAAGCTTTCTGTGCTTTGCCCACCACGGGTATCGAAACCCGGTTTCTAGCGTTATAAGTCGCAGACATACCGCTGTGCCACTGGAGGGCCCAGCATTGTGATACATAGTCAAGATACTTCTCCAGCATTGTTGATGCATCGTCAAGATACTTCTACAGAGAAATATTATAACAATGAAAAGAAAATGTCCTTATGGAAATTGGCAGTTTCTTCATTGTAGTAAAAATAAAAACTTCTACGTGGAAAGTGAGTTTCATATGATATTAAAAACTAAACTCCTATGTGAAAAGTAAGTTTTCTTATGATACTAGCGTATAGCCTCGTCTAAAATGACGGGACAAGTACTACCACCCCCACCCCATAATATACCGTAGCTTCAAATTTCGTAGCTAACTGAAATCTATAAATTTTGCGAAATTAAGTTTGACCAACAAAGAAAGAGAAAAGTGCAGTCGAGGTAGTCAAACGCCGATAAATTCCTGTGTGAGCCAATCAAAATTAAGATCATTCCTGAACTGAATTCGTGGAGTATTCATAGAAAAACTATGAATACTACGTATCAGTAAAAATCAGTTAGATTAACAACTTCTAATATATAGAAAAGCCAGTACGTTTTGGTAACAATAGGTTCCAACAATGGCATTTATGTCATGTTGTTTACCAACAAAAGTATAACCTAATACTGTTGAAAGTCTATGTGGTGAAAACATAAAATTAAATGTATAGACAACAAAAGTGGAAAAAATATTTGTTGATTTCTTAATTTAAAGTAGCTAAAAAGGTTTTTTATATTAAAAACGTTGGTAATATAACAGAAAATAGCTTAATTCAAAAACGATTTAAGATTAAAGTGGAATCGATATTTTTACTTTCATGATAAATTTTATATACTTGGCTCTAGGCTAGGTAATCCCACACTACATCTTTACTTTAGACTTATTATACCAACACTCACTACACTGATAAGGTTTCACGGCACCCCCCTCACGGTTCCCTTGCACCCCTGTTACTAAACTCTGGATGGACGGACAGTAATCGAACTGTTCTATCTGAATAAATGCATTTTGGCTTTTATGGTTCCTCCTATTACGAGAAATCAAGCGTGACGTGATGCGTTAGATTAAAAAATATAATTCCTATGTGGAAAGTGACAGTTTTCTTATAATATTAAAAAAATTACACTTCTATGCGGAACGTGACAGTATTCTTATGATATTAAAAAAGCAAACTCCTTATGACAAAACCTAAATTTTATGTTCTCATGGTCAAAATACTGTATCGTATTGAAAATTTTACGTTTTTGTTTGTTACGACACTCAGCGTATAGAACCTACAGAGACTGATATCTTAGAGAAGGGTGTTTTATTTGAAACTTTATAAGTGACAGCACAAAATATAAGCTAGTGTAGTCCCAGTTGTTTCGAAATGGAGAACTGACATCAGATATAGCCTTTGAAGAAGAACAGAAAACGAGATTTCTTGTTATAAATAGCCCCTTAAACAACAACAAAATGGAAAACTGCCCCTTAAACAACATCAACAGTGGAAACTGCCATTAAAAATGGCCCCTTAAACAACAACAAAATGGAAAACTGCCCCTTAAACAACATCAACAGTGGAAACTGCCATTAAAAATGGCCCCTTAAACAACAACAAAATGGAAAACTGTCCCTTAAACAACATCAACATTGAAAACTGCCATTAGAAATGGCCCCTTAAACAACGTCAACAGTGAAAACTGCCATTAGAAATTGTTCCTTAAACAATAATAAAATGGGGAACTGCCATTAGAAATAGTTCCTTAAACAATAATAAAATGGGGAACTGCCATTAGAAATAGCCCCTTAAACAACAACAAAATGGAGAACTGCCATTAGAAATAGTTCCTTAAACAACAACAAAATGGAGAACTGCCGATAGAAATTGTTCCTTAAACAACAATAAAATGGGGAACTGCCATTAGAAATAGCCCTTGTTGATACATCGTCAAGATATTACTTCAGCATTGTTGATACATCGTTAAGATTCTTCTCAAACATTGTTGATACATCGTCAAGATATTACTTCAGCATTGTTGATACATCGTTAAGACATTTCTCCAGCATTGTGTTCGTTTGTGTTTGAGAAGAATCTTAACGATGTATCAACAATGCTGAAGTAATATCTTAATGATGTATCAACAATGCTGAAGTAATATCTTAACGATGTATCAACAATGCTGAAGTAATATTTTGATTGTTTAGCTATCTGCTTCGTCCACCGCGGAGAATCTACCCTCGGATTTTACCATTGTAATTTCGTAAACTTACCGCTGTCCCATCGGGGAACATTGCAAAAATCTAAACAATTAAAATATGATTTAATAAGGATAAATATTAAGGAAAATTAAACAAAAAGAAGAGCGACACCTATACCAGATTCACAGCTGCTGCTCTAAAGTAATCTAAATCTTTAAGAAGAATTTTCTGCTTAGATTCTGTGTGTGTCTGTCTAAAAAATATATATATATTTTTTTTTAGAATTTTACTGTGAATCTGGTGGCATCTATGACCTTCAAAAGATGTCTGTGTTTGATAAAACAAATAGAAAATGTTTTCGAATGCTGTTATGGTTTTTTTATATATAGAGATAATTTTTTCGAAGATAAATAATCTTAAAGTTAAAAGATTATCATCGTGTTCATAAAGAAAGCCCCTTTTTCTGTCGTAATTCATTTAATGGTTTTAATACGGTAACGTTGTTTTTATGTCTTTGTTAGAAACAAGTTACAACAAAAGAACAAGACAACTACTTAGTAACGACCATCAATCAGAATAGGTAGAGGTCACAGTAAACTGTCTCTCGTGTGTTTATATCTGCTACACTATATGGAGTAAATTGACATTATTTTCAAGTCTTAGTTACGTCATTGTTATTGTAAACATCAGTTGTTGATAACCCTATGATTTAGAAGCTGAAATAATACAATTACAGGAGCTAAATTTAATCACAATCATCTGGTTCGTTGAGTACGCTGATGACGAAAACCGGAAACGAACTTTTTGTTGGGAGGCTGAAGCTACAACTAAGTTCGTTCGTTGTTCTATATTCAAATAATGCTCGTTTTTCGTTATTCATTTCTCAGACTTTAAGTAACAACTTTAGGTGTTTTTTTTCTTTGCTCTCTATTTTCTAAAAGCTGAAAAACAAACAACAAATGAAAAATATATTAATTAAAAGCTGAAAAACATTGCTCAAAAATGGAAAAACAATGAATAAGTAATTCCTTAGCTGAAAAGAAATGAGTTTGTTATTCAAAAGCTAGAAAAACGAACTTGGTTTAAACTTTAACGAATTCTTTAACGTTCTTGTGTAGTGTTAAAATACCCTTTACTTATACTTGATTATCATTAACTTCTGATTAAAGCGCCCCCCAGTGGCACAATGGTATGTCTGTGGACTTACAACGCTAGAAACCGGGTTTCGATACCCGTGGTGGGCAGAGCACAGATAACCCTTGTGTAGTTTTGTGCATAATTAAAAACAAACAATCAACCTACATAGATTACAACTAGGAATTAACCCCACAATGAATATAGCTAATTTAATTTACTGATATTATTCTTAATAATAATAATAATGAGAATACATTGTTCCATAAACTGGACACCCTCGTTGTTAGTTAGGCCACAATCCTAATAATATCTCACGAGGTTTGGCCAACTTAGATTAGCCCTAAATCTATAAAGTAAGCTAACAGTGTAAAACAATTACGTATATATATTAAACAACTCAATCAATACTGTTAGTGAAATTAACATTGAAAACGAAATATAATAAAATTCACAAAATCCATAAGCACTGATGCATTGTTATTGATTTTCCTGTCCCTTGATGATCATGACACCACTGCCTGCATGTAAAATGAAGGGTTGATGGACTGAATGAGAGGGTGGGTAGTGAAAAAAACAACCAAAACTAATGAAAAATTTGAGAATCCTCCACCAGGTCGGTAAACATTTATATTTTCTCCCATTTAAATAGACTCACCTGTATTGAAGTTTGAAAGAGAATATTTAATAAGTATAGTTTTTCATTTGCTTTTTACAAACACAAAATGAAACAGAATTTTGTTGTTTCAGAAAGTAGTGCTATAGTAGCCTCGTTCTATCATTCATTTTTAAGAAATAGTAATTAGTAATTACTCCGCGTTACACTTCAAACAAATACAATATATTGTAACAAAGATTGATTTGAAAATGGATTTTATCTTTAACACTGGTCTTCTGAATAAACATACCGTTTGTACTAGTACAGCAGCATACAGTTCATGTTAGTACAGTTTATATTAATACAGCAGCATGCCGTTTATATTAATACAGCAGCATACCGTTTATATTAATACAGCAGCATACCGTTTATATTAATACAGCAGCATACCGTTTATATTAATACAGTAGCATACCGTTTATGTTAATACAGCAGCATACCGTTTATGTTAATACAGCAGCATGCCATTTATATTAATACAGCAGCATACCCTTTATATTAATACAGCAGCATACCGTTTATATTAATACAGCAGCATGCCGTTTATATTAATACAGTGGCATGCCGTTTATATTAATACAGCAGCATACCGTTTATGTTAATACAGCAGCATACCGTTTATATTAATACTGCAGCATGCCGTTTATGTTAATACAGCAGCATACCGTTTATATTAATACAGCGCATACCGTTTATATTAATACTGCAGCATGCCGTTTATATTAATACAGCAGCATGCCGTTTATATTAATACAGCAGCATGCTGTTTATATTAATACAGCAGCATACCGTTTATGTTAATACAGCAGCATACCGTTTATATTAATACTGCAGCATGCCGTTTATATTAATACAGCAGCATACCGTTTATATTAATACAGCAGCATACTGTTTATATTAATACTGCAGCATGCCGTTTATATTAATACAGCAGCATACCGTTTATATTAATACAGCAGCATACCGTTTATATTAATACTGCAGCATGCCGTTTATATTAATACAGCAGCATACCGTTTATATTAATACAGCAGCATACTGTTTATATTA
>NW_013670714.1:52997-65121 GCF_000517525.1 Limulus polyphemus | reverse complement strand
GCTCCCCAGTAGCACAGCGGTATGTCTGCGGACTACGCTAGAATCCGGGTTTCGATACCCGAGGTGGGCAGAGCACAGATAGCCCATTGTGTAGCTTTGTGCTTAATTACAAACAATAATACTAAAACGTATTTACTCGTGGGGGAGGCCAAGAAATGTACAATAAAGTACATCACAAGTTATAAAATATTTACAATGATTTTTTAATGATTTTTTTTATGAACAATGCGTCTTAAATATCACAAACACACACTCTTCCATAAGGCTCGCAGAAAAACAAAGTGATTGATGGTGAAAACAAAACAGATGTCTCGCTGTGTTAATGACAACTATAAGAATGTAACGTCTTAGGTAAGAGACTAACGATAGATACACGGCAAATAATTAGAACAACACACGTTTATTGTTAAACAGCTACTAATATCTTATGAAAAAAAAAATATATATATTAATATACTAATGTATTATCATATCCATACGATGCTAAAGCTATACATCACTATATGAATAGACTTTCCTGAACAGGAAATGTGTAAAGGAAGTAATTAACGCTCCATTGTTAGGCCTAATGGACTTTATAGTCTGGCGACTCTAACGAGGCAGTGGCACATCAACTTTCAATATGGCGACATTAGGTGCATCGTACTCGTTAATACTATAGGTGTGATGTTTCCTGTGTCATCTGGTTTTTAACCTAGAATTTCTGTATGACGACAACAAGTCAAGACTTCAGCACTGTTCTTGGTTACGTTTTGTCACTGGAAAGCTTTGATCGAAACCTGATTGGATAATTTACATTGTGATCAAGACGGTTTCTGAAAAATATCTGATTAATTTATGTGTTATATTATTTCTTTCGTATGTATTTGCAACAGAGGTCGTAACCCGAGATTAAGTTCACTAGTTGTTAGGTATTTTTCATTTTCTTTTCAAATATCATATACGTTTTGTGTTCAGCTATATTTGTGGTTATATTTACAGGAATGTGATTAAAGAAAACATCATCAGGTTACTTAGATATAGTTAGATGGTGTGGTGACCAGAAAAATTAATCACTCTAGATATCTGAACAAAACGTGCTAAAGTACCAAGAAAATAAAGTGGTCGATAAACGTGATAACTTTGTTACAACGAATAAAGGATATACCATAAAAGACACGCACATATATGTATACAACGGCTAAGAAATAAAAATAATTCGTATCTTACAAATTTATTATACTTCATGCTCAAGTTAAAAACTGTTGTCGAAGAAAACGATGTTAGTCCTTTAACCCTTAAAGCAGCAGTTTCAAACAAACGTGTAACAAGGAAATTACGACATTATCAAAAATCTGAGATTGAATTTAATATCGGATAGATCAGATGTTTGAAAAAGGAAAAAAAAGATGGAGCCACTTCCGAAGTTAACTTGAATCAAACGTATAGAAAACAGCGATGTGCGTGAGCTTGTGGTTTTACTCTAGATATCAGCGTGACAAAAACAAATTCAATGTGACACACATTTTGATTTACACTAGAAACTGATTAAAACAAATGTATAACTCAGGGGGTCGTGAAACATACAGTAGTACCAGTTCAGTTGAGTTTATTGCTAGGTGACAATCCCAGCGTTGCTCAGACAAGGACTGAGGTTGGCTATCTCGCAGGAGGTAAAAAGAGAGTTCGTTTATAGATGTCACCAGTAGTCTTCTGGTTACATACTGTTCTCCATCTTTTGCTTTTCCTAGCGACACCATACGGTACTTTGTTTTCCATCGGTCTCATTCCCTCTGAATGTTAATGAAGAGTTTCCATGGTTACCGCTTTCACCTTACTATTAGAGAGGGGGTCGATATCCTGCCAGTAGAGTTGTGCTGGATTTGATAAAGGGGCTTCTCATGTGAGTTTGTCAGCTTCCTCGTTTAACTTTACTCCTGTGTGGCCAGACACCTACATCCAGGTGATGGTCTTATCATGTAGTTACATTGCTTTTGCCATCCATCTGGGGAGTAACCCTCTCTGAATTTCATGTGGTAATTCCTGTGAGTCAGTCACGTATTTTGTATTGGTGATACTATTTACAGTTCGTTGCTTTCAGGGATTCATTGAAGATATTACTCTATGGCTCCCATTTCCATCCTTATGCTACTTAAGGAGCTTAAATAACTTCATTATTCAGGCGTAATTTGAAGAGATGAAACATACGGTAGCACCAATACCAGCAAGAATTAACCAGCTTGTATGACTTGATGATTACTTTAGAAAAAGAAACACACGATAAAACAGACACCAGAGCAATATATCACACCTTATTTATCTCCATAACGCCCTTAATCCACAACTTTAGTTTGCAAATCGAGCTCCCTGACCACTAGGCCAGGTCAGGCCCCAACACGCTATAGCTGTCTTCATCATATTTCACAAAATCCAGTAAAGTTCTAAGAACGACTAATGGAAAACCAAACAGAATATCTCTTTTCACTGATCATACGTACGTCGACAACAATGCAGCACATGAAACAATGGTGAATAGAGATGAGTAAATTCGAACATTTTTGCTTCTATGAAATGCTACGATTTAGTTACTTAACGAACACTGTTCAGATTTTAATGAAAACTGCCCTCACCTGGCGGCACATATTAGACTTATCACTTGATTGCGTTTCTCTTTAGAAAGTGTCATGCTGGAAAAGCACCTGTTAATGCGTAAAAATCACAGAATACTCGCTAGTTTACGGTTTGTTTGTCTATTTAAGTCAAGGATAGTGTCATCGAACATTTAAGGTCAAAGTTGATATCGGTGATCACCGAATTTTAAAAAAATCAATGTTTGAATCACTGATCTATGATATTGAACTTTGATGGTCTAATATGAAGAAGAAAGTTGGGAATTTAGATTCTAAAGTAACATTCAAGGTACTGAGAACTTTATATGATAAACACAACCGATACTGTGTCAATTATTCTCATATGATAAACACAACCGATACTGTGTCAATTATTCTGATAAGATAAACACAACCGATACTCTGTCAATTATTCTGCATGATCGGAAGAAGAACAGTCGAAAAACGTTACTCTCATTAAATTGTAACAAAGGGGAATGAAAACATTTACAGGTATAGATTAAGGCTTCACGCTGTTGTCTCCTTGTTTGGTTCTCTGCAGTCATTAATAGAGTAAGGCTTCACGTTGTTGTCTCCTTGTTTGGTTCTCTGCAGTCATTAATAGAGTAAGGCTTCACGTTGTTGTCTCCTTGTTTGGTTCTCTGCAGTCATTGATAGAGTAAGGCTTCACGTTGTTGTCTCCTTGTTTGGTTCTCTGCAGTCATTAATAGAGTAAGGCTTCACGCTGTTGTCTCCTTGTTTGGTTCTCTGCAGTCATCGATAGAGTAAGGCTTCACGTTGTTGTCTCCTTGTTTGTCTGTAGTCAATTTCAAGTTGTTGTATGTTTGGTTTTCTACAGTCATTAATAGAGTAAGACTTCACGTTGTTGTCTCCTTGTTTGGTTCTCTGCAGTCATTGATAGAGTAAGGCTTCACGTTGTTGTCTCCTTGTCTGACTGCAGACAACCAAACCCACAGCAACGTAAAGCCTTACTCTATCAATGATTGCAGAGAACCGAACATACAACAACGTGAAACTTTGCTCTACTTCTGAATGCAGACAACCAAACACACAGCTACGCGAAGCCTTAGTCTACCACTGACTGCAGACAACCAAACCCACAGCAACGTAAAGCCTTACTCTATCAATGATTGCACAGAACCGAAGGTAGACCAAGGCTTCGCGTAGCTGTGTGTTTGGTTGTCTGCATTCAGACGTAGAGCAAAGTTTCACGTTGTTGTATGTTCGGTTCTCTGCAATCATTAATAGAGTAAGACTTCATGTTGCAGTATGTTTAGGTGTCTGCAGTCAGATGCAGACCAAGGCGTAAATTATTTGGCTTACTTTGCTACACATACAAAGAAATTCCTATCGCTTCACCTCTCCCAACCTCCCTGATGGTGGATAGACTAAACTGTTGGTTACAGTTCATTGTAAACACAATGTTTCATTTTATGAAGAGAGACGTAAGTGACAGAAAGATCCCTCAGGGAAGGATTTAAGCCCAGTTAAGGTGCTAAAATACACCAGCACTGTCTAAGAGCTTTAATGTGCATTAATATCTAGCTGTCTGTTTGGAAGTGCTCGTTTCCCACAGTGCTTTCTTCTTTGACGGGGTTCTGTCATACCTTACATCTACGACCGATGTTCCATTCCCCTGAATTGGAGGTGGTCATTACCTTGTCAATCAAAACCAAAACAAGAAATAGCCGTTGCTACTCGAGGGATGAGCCGAGCAGAGAATGATGGGTGGGGGTGGACGTTCTTCTGAAACAGTTAGGAAGGATGAAGAGTAAGTGAACTGTTAGTTCAGAAGCTAAGAAATAGCCGGTTTGAAATAATAACCTCAAGTAAAGATTAGTTACCAGCAGTTAAAGCTTAGACTCGGGAGTCTGATATAATACAATCCTTCCAACTTAGGTGCAACCACTGTTTCAAGAACATACTCTACATGCTGTGATACTGTATCCTCTTTATCTGTTCGTTAAGACATTTTTCATACTTCTGTAACTATGACTTTATCATCAGGTTGTATAATAACGTGGATGGCTACTTGTGTAGCTATGGCTTTATCACCTGGTCGTATAGCAACGTGGATGGCTAATTCTGTAACTATGACTTCATCTGGTTATATAGCAACGTGGATGGCTACTTCTGTAATTATGATTTTATCACCTGGTTATATAACAACGTAGATGGTTCCTTGTGTAACTATGACTTCATCTGGTTATATAGCAACGTGGATGTCTACTTCTGTAATTATGATTTTATCACCTGGCTATATAACAACGTAGATGGCTCCTTGTGTAGCTATGACTTTATTACCTGGTTATATGGCAACGTGGATGGCTACTTGTGTAACTATGACTTTATCACTTGGTTATATAGCAACGTGGAAGGCTACTTGTGTAACTATGACTTTATCACCTAGTTATATAGCAACATGGATGGCTACTTATGTAACCATGATTTTATCACCTGGTTATATAACAGTGTGGATGGCTACTTCTGTAACTATGACTTTCTAGCTTTTGTCGTTTAGCAGCGTGGGAAGCTGCAGTGGTAAATAATGTTATACTCTCAAATATCTGGTAACGTTACTTATACAGGTTTAATCTTAAATAATATCATGCTCTCAGATATCTGGTAACGTTACTTATACAGGTTTAATGTTTTCGGCTGTAGAACAATGGGTAGAGTTTCCCACGCATCTCATTTCCGGTTCTTCCTTACTTCCAAATATTTGTCTTTCTCGTTGGATAACTCGGGACTGGGAAGAGTTGATATATGAATGATGATGTTATAGCAAAGTCTTTAGGTGGTGTTTCTACTGGCTTGGCTTGTAACGTGGGTCATCTGACGGTTGTTTGTTTATTCAGTAACCGACGCCTCATCTTGTTCCTGGGTGGATGTTATTAAAATAGGAGCTGGTTATGGACGTTCCGTGCCGAGGACAACACCACTGCTTGTTGAAGTTTTAGATACTATGAATATAGGAACATCTTCTCAAACCAGCATAGAAAACTAGTTCCATCACGAAATTTGCAAAACGGAAATCGAACGCCAACGGTGTTTGAAAGGGAGAATAAGTTAATGTGTGAGCATTGTTTAATTTAATGTGTTAACATTGTTAAAGTTAATGTGTGAACACTGTTTAAGATAATGTGTTAACATTGTTTAAGTTAATGTGTGAACATTCTTTGAGATAATATGTGAACATTCTTTAAGTTAATGTGGGAACATTCTTTGAGATAATATGTGATCATTGTTAAGTTAATGTGTGAACACTGTTTAAGATAATATGTTAACAATGTTTAAGTTAATGTGTGAACACTGTTTAAGATAATGTGTTAACAATGTTTAAGTTAATGTGTGAACACTGTTTAAGATAATGTGTTAACAATGTTTAAGTTAATGTGTGAACACTGTTTAATATAATGTGTTAACATTGTTAAAGTTAATGTGTGAACATCGTTTCAAAGTTACTGTACCCGATAAACTTCGTAATTTTTTTTTCAGGAAGTTAAGCGATGTATTTGATACTATACGATATAATTCAAACCATTCAAATTTGGAGTACTAAGTTGCTAAATGTTTAGGTATATTCTCTTCATTAATGGTAACATTATCCTAAAAGGAAATACGTTCTGCAGGGATTATACTTCTATGCTTCAAGACGATTTTACAGTTTAAAATACAGTTGCTTTCCTGGCACTTTCAACACACTCGTGAAATATAAGATTTATTTAATGGGCCTTAAGAAAAGGCCTATTGAACCATCTTCTCTATGTCAGACAAAGATAACCAGTCTATATGAGTGACTACACCAATATCTAATGCTTTAGTGACTGCTAAGGCTAACCTCTTCGTTAACTATAATCACAGCGTCGTGCCAAATACATAAAGATTTAACTTTAAAAGCACACACAAATGTGTTGCACAGTTATGAGAAGTTTTAACATTTCACGTAGACCCGACAACAAGATTCGTCTCATTTGCATATCTGATGAGAATAATACAGGGTAATAGAATGTAGGTATGGTTTTTGCTCCCATAAACATCACTGATGTTTAATAATACATTTGTTCCTTGTTAATCGTACACAAATTGCTATCGTGTATTTGGTTTCAAGACTAGGGATTCAATGGGTTTTGGATTCTCTTTTTGGTGCGTCCACGAAATGAACAAAATTGTTAAAATAGGAGTCAACGATATGAACAAACTTTTAAATAAGATTCAGTGCAAGGAAAAATACTGTATAAATAATATTCAGTGGAATAAAACAAACTGCTTAAATAAGATCTTAAATATTAGCATGCATGGCAGGAAGTAAATTGTGTTTTAGAAGCACCACCTTGAGGCTTATACGTATCTCACCATGTAATTGTTTATAAGTAACCAATATGAATGACCAATAAACACCACTTTTAGAGTTGTAGATATCTCTCTATATAAGTGACCAATGAACACCACTTTTAGAGTTGTAGATATCTCACCATATAAGTGACCAATAAATACAACTTTTAGAGTTGTAGGTATCTCACTGTATAAGTGACTAATAAACACCACATTTGAGTTGTAGATATCTCACCATATAAGAGACCAATAAATAAACACAATTAGAGTTGTAGGCATCTCACTATATAAGTGACCAATAAACACCACTTTTATAGTTGTAGATATCTCACTATATAAGTGACCAATAAACACCACTTTTGAGTTGTAGATATCTCACTATATAAGTGACCAATAAACACCACATTTGAGTTGAAGGTATCTCACTATATAAGTGACCAATAAACACCACATTTGAGTTCTACATATCTCGCCATATAAGTGACCAATAAACACCATATTTGAGTTGTAGATATCTCACCACATAAGTGACCAATAAACACCACATTTGAGTTGAAGGTATCTCACTATATAAGTGACCAATAAACACCACATTTGAGTTCTACATATCTCACGATATAAGTGACCAATAAACACCATATTTGAGTTGTAGATATCTCACCACATAAGTGACCAAGAAATACCACATTTAGAGTTGTAGGTATCTCACTATATAAGTGACCAATAAACACCACATTTGAATTGTAGATATATCACCACATAAGTAACCAAGAAACACCACATTTAGAGTTGTAGGTATCTCACCATATAAGTGACCAATAAAGAAAACTTTTAGAGTTGTAGGTATCTCACTAAATAAGTGACCAATAAACACCACATTTGAGTTGTAGATATCTGACCATATACGTTGTAGGCATCTCTCTATGTAATTGACCAATAAACACCACTTTTAGTGTTGTAGATATCTCACCACATAATTGAACAAGAAACACAACATTTAGAGTTGTAGGTATCTCACTATGTAAGTGACCAATAAACACCACACTTGAGTTGTAGATATCTCACCATATACGTTGTAGGTATCTCTCTATGTAAGTGACCAATATACAACACTTTTAGAGTTGTAGATATCTCACCACATAATTGAAAAAGAAACACCACATTTAGAGTTGTAGGTATCTCACTATATAGTGACCAATAAACACCACTTTGAGAGTTGTAGGTATCTCACCCCATAAGCGACCAATAAACACCACTTTTATAGTTGTAGATATCTCACTATATAAGTGACCAATAAAGACCACTTTTAGAGTTGTAGGTATCTCACTATATAAGTGACCAATAAACACCACATTTGAGTTGTAGATATCTCACCATATAAGTGACCAATAAACACCACGTTTGAGTTGTAGGTACCTCACCACATAAGTGACCAATAAACACCACTTTGAGAGCTGTAGGTATCTCACCCCATAAGCGACCAATAAACACCACTTTTATAGTTGTAGATATCTCACTATGTAAGTGACCAATAAACACCACTTTTAGAGTTGTATGTACCTCACCCCATAAGTGACCAATAAACACCAGTGTTAGAGTTGTAGGTATCTCACTATATAAGTAACAATAAACACCACATTTGAGTTCTACATATCTCACCGTATAAGTGACCAATAAACACCATATTTGAGTTGTAGATATCTAACCACATAAGTGACCAAGAAATACCACATTTAGAGTTGTAGGTATCTCACTATATAAGTGACCAATAAACACCACATTTGAATTTTAGATATATCACCACATAAGTAACCAAGAAACACCACATTTAGAGTTGTAGGTATCTCCCCATATAAGTGACCAATAAAGACAACTTTTAAAGTTGTAGATATCTCACCACATAAGTGACCAATAAACCCAACTTTTAGAGTTGTAGATATCTCACTATATAAGTGACCAATAAACACCACATTTGAGTTGTAGATATCTGACCATATACGTTGTAGGTATCTCTCTATGTAACTGACCTATAAACACCACTTTTAGAGTTGTAGATATCTCACCACATAATTGAACAAGAAACACAACATTTAGAGTTGTTGGTATCTCACTATATAAGTAACCAATAAACACCACTTTTGGAGTTGTAGATATCTCACCACATAAGTGACCAATAAACACCACCTTTAGAGTTGTAGGTATTTCTCTATATAAGTGACCAATAAACTTCACCTTTAGAGTTGTATGTATCTCACCATATAAGTGACCAATAATAAAGTGTTTGTTACCGATTGGTTTTATACTTCAAAAATTGAAATATTCTTCCCATGCTTCGCCTAAACAACCTTCACAGGTCCTAGCGAAGATCATTTGATTGAAACATGGATGGAAGTTTTTATTTTTACAGCATTGCTACTAATGTGTTACAGATTTTTGGATTTGACAACGCCTTTACTGCAGTTGTTTGTTAGTTGTGAGGCCGCTGAATCGTATTGTTCCTTAAGTTGGTTCGTTATGTTAACGTTTCACTATCTAAGCGATAAGGTTGGGGGGATTATAAAGCTAAAATTCAGGGTTTGATACTTGTAATGGTCACAGAGCTGATATCTAAAATACAGATTTGTGCTAAAACTGAATAAATTTGTGATGGTCACAGAGCTGATGGCTTAAAACAGAGGTTTGTGCTGAAAACCGAACAGACTGTGATAAAAATTACGTTAGGAATATCACTTATGTTTTAATTTCATCTTACACAAAAATTTTCAAATTAGCTCAGTGAAATAACGTGGTGGTTTGTTTAAGGTCCCCCCTCCCCCGGTCGGAGAACGGTAAGTCTAAGGACTTACAACGCTAAAATCCGGGGTTCGATACCACGAGATGGACACAGCAGATAGCTCAAAGCTGCTTTGCTCTACAATAATAAACCAGCCCACCAGGTTGTTTAGGTATAATTTTTTTTTCACACAGACCTTATTTAAGAAATTAAACAACATCCATTTGTACAGAGTTCCCTGATGTAGTAGGTCACGTGGTTTATGGACGCCATTTTGTATTTGTTGTTCTAGGGATTCTCCCAACATCTTCGAAACCTAAGATATCAAATCTTTTTTTTTTTTTTGTCATAATGACTGGTTGTTGAGTATGGGGGTACACGCACACGTCGATAGGAAAAAGGATTAAAATGTACTGATTTCCTTGAGACATTACAAGAAGGAAAATTTGGAAAGCGAAAGAGAAACGTTTTTATTGGGAAGCCTCGGCGCCTTCCAGGCTGTGTGAGATTAGTAATATAGTATTACTAATAATTACATATAATATAATATGTGTGTAATACGATTTCATAATCGTACAGCGCAAGACTTGTATTTACATTTCGTTCTCAAGGAATTTGAGCACAAACTGGCCCAGAACGTTTTATTGATATGTTTGTTTGCTTATTGTTGAGCCTGAAGCTGCACAATGGGCTATATGTGCTGTTCCCACCAAGTGTATCGAAACCCAATTTTAAGTGTTATAAACCTTCAGACTTAATCTGAGCAGAAACTAGCCCTGAATGTTTATTAATATGTTTGTTGTTAAGCACAAAGCTACACAATGTGCTATCTGTGCTGTGCACATTAAGGGTATCGAAACCAAATTATAAGCGTTATCAACCTTCAGACTTAATATGAGCAGAAACTAGCCCAGAATGGTTTATTCATATGTTTGTTGTTAACCACGAAACTACACAATGGACTATTTCCACCAAGGGTATCGAAACCCAGTTCTTAGCGTTATAAACCTTCAGACTTTCCTGTAAGCCACTGGAGTACATATATTATAGAGAATGGTTCTGTTTTTGTATAACGTTACTTATTCTCGATAATTTAAGGTCCTCAAGATTTGAAGGTGATTATGATCCAGTAAGACCAGGATATTGACTATACGGTGTATTTTAAGTCCTGGGCCTACATGTAGCTTATTGTACTTTCCTTTGCAAGTGCAAATGACAGGGTTGGTTTGATTCTAGCTAGTCTCAAATATTAGAAGAAAAAGTAATCCAAATGTTACCGGTTTCATCCGTATCTTAAATAGTTTTAAAACTTCCAAATGGCGAGAAAGGGAAAGCATGATAGGCCTAGGCATTTATTCTTGAGCTTAATTTAAAGCAGTGCACAGAAGGCTTTTTACTGGTTTACTGCTCCCTTTTGTTTTAGTGTTGCACCCTTATGTGATGCACGATTATAACCGAATATGTTTATAAGTTTAGACATAGCATACAGTAAAAATAAAGGTTAAATCCCTCCCATAGCAAGACGGCACATAGGGGCTCCTGCTGAACTCAGGTTTAATTAACACAAGAGGATGAGAATGGTGATACATTCCCAGTGGGTGGGATGCTATTACATCCCAGGTTAACCCCCAGTCATCAGTCGATATCCATCATACAGCTGGATAGAGCGTTTAAGGACACATCAGCAAGACGCGAGTTAGTCTCGAACTTGTAACCATCCAACTACGAATCCTAAAGCTCTAAGCCCTTAAGCCACACTGTGGTTGTTTGGTAAACAATGCTACAACCTAGTAGAGTTGTATTGAGAGATCTCTTGGAAGCTCACTCTAACGTACCTGTAATTTAATAGCATCGGTCTTCAATGGTATTTTTTTTATTTTGCTACATTTTGTTTTTCTTCAGATGAACTGAGTGTTGAAGGATACAACAACAAACTTCCAACAATACCTGCAACAACACTGTTCTCAAAAACTTCCAACAATACCTGCAACAACACTGTTCTCAAAAAACTTCCAACAATACCTGCAACAACACTGTTCTCAAAAACTTCCAACAATACCTGCAACAACACTGTTCTCAAAAAACTTCCAACAATACCTGCAACAACACTGTTCTCAAAACTTCCAACAATACCTACAACAACACTGTTCTCAATTAAAGCGTCCAACAATACCTGCAACAACACTGTTCTCAAAACTTCCAACAATACCTACAACAACACTGTTCTCAATTAAAGCAAGTTATTTTCACCAGATCAAGGCATTATTTGGAAGAATAATGAAAAGAGGAGGCGAAGAGTTTGTGCCTTGGGAAGGGATGATTTGTTTGGTTTGTTATGAAATTCATGCAAAGTTACACTAGGACTATCTGCGCTGGCCGTCCCTAATTTAGCAGTGTAAGACTAGAG
>NW_013670714.1:51015-52152 GCF_000517525.1 Limulus polyphemus | reverse complement strand
ACCCGGTTCCTAGCGTTGTAAGTCCGCAGACATACCGCTATGCCACTGAGGGAGGGGGTGGCTTGGAAACAAAAACAAACTGTTGTAGACGAGATGAGACGTACTGGATAGTGTGGATAAAATTACTCTTGAAGATAACAGAGATGGAAGAACTAACGAAGAAGTCGAAAAGAAGGATGAAAGAACTGACAAAGAAGTGAAAGTCACATTAAGGAATTACGTAAAAGGCCGAAACAGCAGCACATAGATTTGTTACCAAACAATGTGGTTATAGTCTACATACCGACCACGTAACAGTTTAATTACTGGAAATTGTATGGTGTGAATATTGACCATAATACAGCCTACATACTTACCATAAAACAGTCTATATGATGAACATGATACAGTCTTCGTATTGATCACATTATACTGACCATATTACTGGAAGACCTCTAAGATTCAATGAAACAGGGTAGTCCAAAGAGCGCAGACTGAAATATAATATATATATATATCTCAAGCACTTGGTATGTGTATCATTCACATAAAACTAATATTATATATATATCTCAAGCACTTGGTATGTGTATCATTCACATAAAACTATATACTAACACATAGATGAAAGGGATATTCTTATTACTTGATTTTCTTCTGAGAAACGTAGTTGAGTTAAAAACTACGACAAAAACAATATAACAGATCCCGATATCCATTTGATATTTAATTTGTATTTCTACAGAATGTGTTTCCATGAGAGTTAAGTACTTTCTTTTTTCTATTTGAGACATAATAAAGATCTTCCATTATGGATTGAAGTCTATGAATACAGTTGCTAGACTGTATCATGATCAGTAAGTAGACTGTATCATGGTCAGTAAGTAGACTGTATATGAATACAGTTAGTAGACTGTATATGAATACAGTAAGTAGACTGTATATGAATACAGTTGGTAGACTGTATCATGATCAGTAAGTAGACTGTATATGAATACAGTTGGTAGACTGTATCATGATCAGTAAGTAGACTGTATATGAATACAGTTGGTAGACTGTATCATGATCAGTAAGTAGACTGTATATGAATACAGTAAATAGACTGTATCATGATCAGTAAGTAGACTGTATATGAATACAGTAAATAGACTGTATCAT
>NW_013670714.1:49985-51005 GCF_000517525.1 Limulus polyphemus | reverse complement strand
AAGTTATTTTCACCAGATCAAGGCATTATTTGGAAGAATAATGAAAAGAGGAGGCGAAGAGTTTGTGCCTTGGGAAGGGATGGTTTGTTATGAAATTCGTGCAAAGTTACACTAGGACTATCTGCGCTGGCCGTCCCTAATTTAGCAGTGTAAGACTAGAGGGAACCGCCGACTTTTAGCAACAAATAGCGGGATTGACCGTCACATTATAACGCCCCCACAGCTGAAAGGGCGAGCATGTTTGGCGTGACGGAGATTCGAACCCGCGATCCGCAGATTACGAGTCGAGCGCCCTAACCACCTGCCCATGCCGGGCCTGGGAAAGGGGTGACCTCAAAACTAATATACTCTTGCTTGGGTGATTATCATAATATATATCAGAATCGTGTACGAAACTGACTATTACTGTTCACGTAGCCAAAAACATAAGTGGCTCCAGAGACTGCAAATCTCTGATTTGTGATCCCTGTTTAAAAATACAAAAGAAATGAAAATAAAATCGTGTAAAAATTATATACAAAATCACAAATCATTATACTGCAATACGAGCAGAAAGTTTTTTTTCCTATATCTGCACTTATTTTCGCTCAAAAAATGCTCGCATGTCCTTAGTAAATCGTGTCTTTTCGCAACTCCCTGTATATACGGCTCGAGGTAATACACAGAGCTAACGCCATCTAGTTTATTTTACTGAACATTTTAATGATGATTTGTTTTATCATATCGCTAGTAGTTTTGATGTTAAGGCTGCACTAACAGATGTAAGGCTTAATGATTCTTAGAAGATAAAGTAAAATATGTTTTTGAAACCACATTTCTCGAGTCACCCCAGAGTGATTAACGTTTTTATGACTTGTTTTGCAATTGTAATCTAACCTATATAAAAGCCAGTGTGTTACACGTCACGTCACGCTTGATTTCTGGAAATAAGGAGAATCATAAGAGCCAAAATGCATTTATCCAGATAGAATAGTTCGATTACTGACTGTCCATTACAATTTTAGTAGCGCGAGTGCAAGG